>NC_133236.1:11162164-11462164 GCF_040436345.1 Pagrus major
CCGCATAAATCCGATCAAGCTTTTTTTCCTGCCGGCGCCAAAAACTTATCTTCCTCATGCCATTTGTCATTAAACTTCTTCACTTCTTCTCCCCATCGTGGCTCATCCTGAGCTAGTGAGCTAGCTAGCAACCACGACCATAATACAAACAAACAAATCAAACAAATACAATAAGCTACTTTGTGGGACAATGTGCCCATCAACCTCCAATGCATTATGTGCAAATTTAATACCTACAGCAAAATGACAGTAAATTAAAGACAATTTATCAAGTCAATTTCCTTGATTTTATCTTAAGATGCCACGGGACTACCTATGTAAAACCACAAGGTATAGTATTTGTAAAATGAATGTTAAATTTCAACTCTCGTGCCCCCGTGTGGTAGTAATCAAAAATCATCATATGACTTGTTTTAATTAAAGTAACATCAAATCCTATACTGTACATTTCATCTGTTTTGATTAATGTGACTCATGGTGGTGATTTGAGCTAAATGCTAACCCCAGCACTCTCACATGATTACAATACATGCTAGCATGATGATGTTTAGCAGTTGAAATGTTGACCATATTCACCGTCTTTGTTTGGAGAATTAGCATGCTTGGATTTGCTATCTAGCACAAAACACACAGAACACATGAAGCTAATGGGGATGACTTGATGATTTGTTTTTTAGTTATTTGATAATTATTTATTAACCTAATCAAAATTATCATCTGGCGATGGCGCTAGAAAATAAGCCAGGGAATTAACAAAATTATTATCAGTGGGCAAAATGAAGTTTGCACCAAAACTCATGGCAAACCATCCAATAGTCTGAGATATTCTACGAACAACCAAAAAAGTCAACCTTGTGGTGGTGCAAGTGGAAAAGTCAGTGGAGCACCAAGGTCATTCGGATACATCGCCGGGGAACCATGAATTTCTGTACAAAATTGGGTGCCAACCCATGATGTAGAAGTTGAGATATTTCACAAAGTAATTAAATCTTTGACCTGTAGGTGGCGGCCCAGAAAAAGCCAGAAGATCACCAAAGTCATTGGGTTTCATCCTCCTTGCACCATCAATATCTGTTCCAAATTTCATAGCAATCTACCCCCTAGTTGTTGAGATATGTTAGACATAAAACATATTTTTGAGGCTATCAATTTCTTGGGTGCACCTAAATTATGTGCTGGTGCACCTAAAAAAAAAAAAAGCTAGGTGCACTAGTGTAGCAAGTGTAGCCATTAACACCACAGGTAATAAATTTAGGGGTGAAAAGTCTGATCTTTTGTTCCATGAACAGTGCCCAATGTTTACTAGTTCAACTGTTCAGTGCACAATGTTCTTTTCAAAATCACTCGAGTATGATGTAGCTGGCCCAGTAAACTCTTGTTGATATGTGGGTTGTAATAAAAGTAACCCCCTCAGAGCTAACAGGTGTGGGGAATATCACACAGGTGAGTTTCAGTTCACAGGAAAATTATTTGACTACAGTCAGAAGTTGATGATGGAAACCAATCACCTCACTGCATATTGAAATCAATCATCTTAAGGGGGTGACATTATTCACAGAAGGAGCAAGATATGACATCATTTAATTTAGAAATATGAGGATAACAAAGATCGAATGTAGAAAAATTTAAGAAATGTACAAGTGACTAAAAACTACAGCCCAAGACGCAGATATAGAGGCACTGATTCAGATTATGTCAAGTTTTGGTGCTAAAGTGGTTCAACATAAATATCAAATTTCATGCTGCTATTAAAGATAGATTTACAGTTACATGCCAACACTACAAGGCAAACACTGACAACTGTTTATTCTGAGACATTCATGAGCCATCATCCCCAAAAAGTTACCAGCCAGAGTGGCAGGTGAGCCTCACTGACTTATCTGCCACCACAGATAACATCCTTCAGCATTCAGCCTTTGCCTGGTGTTCTTCTGACCCTTAGTAAAAGCATCAGAGTGACATTTTCACAGGTTGGCTGCAGGTGTCCTGGGGAGGGGGGTTCAAAACAAACAGCATGAATACCTACTCGAGCTCCAGCAGAAGAATGCTGTGACAGTCGCAGGCAGGCTGCAGCAGTGCTGAGTGCTAAAATGGCTGCTCATTCTCCATACAGACACAGAGCTTAGCTGGGAGGAGGAGGGCTCTCACTCCCAACAATTTGCCTCAAATGTGGCTCATCCTTAGGTAGGCTTAACAGCTCGTGTGAGGAGCTAATAAAGGAAATGCCACTGCTTGGAACAGAATAAATATTAAACACGTATGAGACTTATTTTAGTCTTCTGGAATCATCAAGCAGCAATAATCTCCTCCCTCATCTGCCTCCACATCTCCATCAGTATGCACAAACTCTCTTTTATCTAGAGAGGTGACGGTAATTAGCACTATAGCGTGTCATCGTGTTGTGACAAGTTCTGGTTAAGGATCATCTCCTCTCCACATTCCACTTCAGGGTTCTTACATAGTCAGATTCAAGCACTTTTCAAGCTCTTTCAAAGTGCCTTTTCAAGCTTTTCTGACCAGAAACATCCGTGGTAAATTACATACTTATATAAACATGTTTGGTCACTTTAAATCTGACGTTATTGTGCTAGAAACCACCAAAATTGTTTGTCATAGTGAGCATTAGCATTCTTGAGAGGGGTGACAAATTTAAGGAAAACATAAAAAAGTTGTGAAAGTAGACTTAAAAGCCTTTGTAACCTAGCTGAGCTGATAATAAACAACTTTTTAAGAAAATAGTGTAGTTCAAGCAGTTTCAAGCACTTTATCCAAAATCACCACAATAAATGTTCTCAAGGGTTTTCCAGCACTCGTATGACCCCTGCAAGTCGCATTCTTGTGGAAGACAAAACATCCCTCCTTTATACATTTGTTTGCATGGATCATTTAATCTTTCTTATATGCCACAAGACAAGATTAATGAAATCATGGTATTTTGTTCAAAGTTTGAGGAACATATAAAACAACACTAACGCCTATTTTCACTTCCTTACTACATTGTTTTGATTCTGTTGTTTACCGGTTGTACTCAAGCAGTCACAGCAAACCTTGAACTGAATAACTGAGGTCTACGTTGAACTCTATATCCTGGCTCTTATCTGGTCTACATCTTAGCCTGGGGGGCCCCGCTACAATGCTTTCACTCAGAACATGACAAAGTCTGCAACACCAACACTAATAAATAGAATACTTGCTATCAGCAAATGTCCTCAAGCAAAACAAAGAAGTAGATTTACATTAACTATTTAAAAATAGTGTGTGCTAAATGCCACTGACCAAACTGTAGTCTGATAGCAGTGGTGTCAGGATCAGATTCAGCTTTATTGGACAAACATGTTTACATATACAAGGAATTTGAGTGCTGTTTTTAAACTGCTCTCAGTTTACTTATACAGGAATAGACATACTAAGAAAGTTAGGAATAAGGACAACTAAGCTAAACAAATAAAGGCAAAGAATAGACAGGACCGATATGAACACAAGTATGTGAAAAAATAGGTGTTTGACAAAATATTTATATGTAATAAATATATATACATTAGCAGCAGTATCTTGGTTTTATCCAAACTTGATTTCAAGAAGAAAAGTCAATCTTAAGATTTCTTTTCTTTTGTGATTTTTAATTTTTTGATTTTTTGTGGCTTTACAAATGAATCTGACCTGACTTAACTTCACTGAACTTCATATAGCCTGAAGCTGTTGTTGCTTCAGACATCTGAATGCAGCCAAAAGAAAAACTTTAAAGAAACAAACACATTAAAGCAAGTTCTACTGAAATATACTCCCCCTCCTCTGGAGATTAAACAGACTGATGTCCAAGAAAACAGTCCCATTTTAGCCTTATTATCAGAGACTTCTGTTGACATTTCAAAGACAGAACTCTTCACACACATGTCCATCAAATGTCCAGCACTTTACGTGCACAAAGGCCAAATTCCAAAGTAGCACTAACGCTCAAGGGGCTTTCATAAACAAACTATTGCAGTACTAATAATGACTTTTATTTTGGAACAACAACTAGGTTAAAATTATTTTGTCACTCAAGGAGACACACTCCAAACAAGCTCCATGTTTGTGTGACAATAAATTATATTATATATATTTAATTACTAACTATTAAACTAATCAACTGACAGAAAAAGTCAAAATTATCTGATTCCATCTTCTTAAATGTGAAAATATCTGGTTTGTGAACAAAACAAGATATCTCAGGATATGATCTTGGACTTCTGGGAAACAATGATCAACATTTTTCACCACTTTCTGACATTTTATGGACCAAAAACTAATCAATTAACCAAGGAAACAAAGGACAAATGCAATATTTATAATACTTCCTAATTTAGGCCCGAGCTGCACTATTCTGGACAAACTGACATCGCAATATTTAGATTTTCTGCAATATATGTTGCAATATGAAAAAAAGTCATTTTCACCAGATAAGTAGCTCCATTTGGAAAGAATGACTTATTTTAGGATGATTGAGGTGATTTTGTAGGAGAGTGCATGTTATCAAACATCCAAATTAGGGCCTGCTTTGTTTGATGAATTTAATTATTATGTTTGGTGGATTGATTTGCAGGCAGGGCCAGTGCAGTCCCATCGACAGACATGTAGATTAGACACTAAAAATAAGAATCTTGCAAGTTTTGCTTTTGTTTCACGCAGTAAAAAGGTTGTAGCATGACATGTTTGAGTTAAATTGCCTTGACCTGACATTGCATGTCCTGCTACATGACTGTTGCACATGTGCACATTGCGATGACCATGCTGAAACAATTTATTGTGCCGATCTAATTTAGGTATAAACAATCTTTAACAACACGTGTATAAAATGCAGCAATTCCAAACGTCTCGATGTCAGTTTGCATTAAAGTGTTTTAGAAATCAGTGCAACTCAGTGTTTGACATGCAAGTGTGTTTTCCTCATACATAATAAGCACTGATCACTCTCATGGACTTTTATTCCTTTATTCATCGATTTGGTTTAAGACAATTTTCCACACTGAGAGTCACCATTTTTACACTCAAAAGTGTTGAAAACAAATGCCAGTATTTGAAATGCTACACAAAAGGCTGCACACATTTAAAGGTGCACTGTGTAGTTTTTGGGAAGAAATTTTAATCACAAGAGAGAAATCTTCAGTGATTGATTTTCATGCTGAAATTAGTAAATAAACAAACGTTCTTCGTTTTCATGACTGAATAAACAAACTGACAGTTTCACTTTGTTTATGTGTGGCGGACCCAGCCACCTTTCTAGCTTCAAACAGTGTCGTGGGGACCTTATTTTCCTCTGAGAACAGCTTGTTTGTTCAGTTATGGCAAAAATAAATATTTCTGAGTCAAAAACTACACAGTGCCCCTTTAAATGAGCAGCAGGACTACAAGGAGAACAGAAAATGTGGTCAATCAAAGTGAATTTTGTCCATGAAATGACCGCTAATCCAAGACTAGCATCTTCTACATCTACTTTGGAGCATCTTCAGCACTGCACATGAGTTATGTATATGTGTTATCTAATAATGACCAGAGGTTTTTCTTGCCCCACACCAGGAGGTCAAGATGTCCTTTAAGTTTTCGCGTTCAGGACGCAAGTTGCGGGCAAATGAAATGAATCGCAGCGACGCCTGGAGGCCGTCCATCACACTGACTTACATAAGGACAGCCTCGTAGCTTTCTTTGCAGGTGGTGAAGGAGCAAAATGTCCCAGCGAGCATTGCACGTTATGTATTCAGTCAGAGAAGATGGTGTCGGTGAATTGTAGCAACGTTATGTGGAAAAATCAACAATGAGTCAGGCATGTTTGGAGGCCCTCAGCATTAGCCCCGCTGCAGCGGCCAGTGAAACCATGGATGGTCAGGATGACATGTTGTCAGGCGGTGTGTGTCGGATGTCTTACCTGTTTTGTCGCCCGTTGAACTTGTAAATAACGATCCTGCCAGCGGGGTGTTGCTGTAAGTTGTCGCGCTGGATGATTAATTCCCATGCAAACGGCAGCTCAGATTGTGCGCAAAAAACAAACCAGTTAGCTAACTTAGCTAACCAGCTTAACTTACTGCTTGCGACAAGGATAGTCAGATGTCTTGACTTTTTTATCCACTCTTACTTTGGATTAAAAATTTCGCGGCCAGTTGTGGCGACCATGTTATAAACCCGAGCGGGTTAGCTGGGAAACCGGGTAAAAGTTGCACGTTAGCTGGCTCACTAGCAATTTAACGCCAGCTTCTGTTGACAAACAAGCCTGCGTAGTTAAAATCACACACGACTTGAGGCTAGCTAACGCCAGGCTGCCAGCACGGTTAGCTTAGCTAGCTAACCAGCTTGCTAAGTCCAAACCTCGTTCCGTAAATCCGTCCTCGCCGTGTCCGACTTGTATCCCATCGGCAGCTGCAGATCGTAAGTAACTCCCGGGATCACTTGCGGGCGCTTTCTGTGTTTCAATGACGGCGCACTCGCGTTTGCAAACCCAAGTTATCGCTTTGGTCTCTGCTCTCCGCCATTTCCAATCTCTCAACACAAACAAACAGGGCTGCTCGTCCGCACGGAGCGTCAGGGCGCGTTCACGAGGAGGGCAGCGGGCAGAAGCCTCTGTGCACAGTGGTGATAACACAGGACCTGACTCCTGATCAATAACACAGGACCTGACTCCTGATCAATAACACAGGACCTGACTCCTGATCAATAACACAGGACCTGACTCCTGATCAATAACACAGGACCTGACTCCTGACCAATAACACAGGACCTGACTCCTGACCAATAACACAGGACCTGACTCCTGATCAATAACAGAGAAGATTATCTATCAACATCATCAACATATTCAGAAATGCTGTGTGTGAAGGGCACTATAGAGAGTAAGTGGAGTAATGTACAGTGTGTTGGTAGTGAGGAACTTTATTATCTTTGGCTTCACCAAACACCATTTAAAAATATAAGACTTTAAATTAAAACAGACCTCAAGGGCATAAAACAACATGCATGCAGTCAGTGCTTACGCTGCTAGAGGTCATGTCCTCTTCACAGTTTCTTTTCTGACAGTTCACCCAAAAAATAAAACATTCAGTCTCTATCTACTCGCCCACATGTCGATGGAAGGTCAGGTGAGGTTACGTAGTCCACAAAAAGTATCTGGAGCTTCACAGCCAAACAGCGTTGCAGCATTCATCCACACAACTGAAGCAGATGGGGACTTGTTTTAAAACGTTAAGAATAACCGTGTGTGTTCTTAGTGTTTAGCCGTGTGGCTCGGGCACCACTTGGCGACACCTCAACCTGCTCAGTCGTCCTCCTGGACCCTCACTCTTCACATGTACTTTATATAATTTACTTGTGTCAGACATGCTGTTAATGAAATCTGTAAAGTGTGATCCCTCATGTGGCACCTCCTGACGTCAAAGGAGTCTTTTCAGTGTCGGCAAAGACGTTGAAAAGACATCTTTTGGATATCTTTTTGCTCATCGGGGGCCTGAGATCCCGAGACATGACTGCAGATCAGAGGCAGAGCAGAACGGGTCGGTAGCGGGGGCATTTAGCATGGATAAATGCTACAGAGGGAACACAGCGGACATTTCACTGTGTGGCGTGATGTTTCACTTGGTTCGGTCTTGTGCCCTAGTTTAAAACACGCCGTAATAATAGGCCCTGCACCCTCACTAGCAGGACCAGCAGGCTAATCGCATGGCAACAAACTAATCACCGCAGGGTTCCCAACTCGTCACACACACGGACCATGGATTGACACTCCCATACCAAATCTGTTCTTTAGCCACAACCACGGATTTGGTCTGAACACAGCCTTGAACAAGTGATTTCTGCCACTAGGGGTCTCTGAATCAAAACACAACAAAATACATAAATATTGAAGGATCATGGGAGTTGTAGTCTTTATTGTCAAGCATCCACCATCACCAGTGAAAATCTATTTTTGTGAAATGTTCACAACCTTCACATTACAGTCATCTGCACCACTGTATGATTTATTGATCAGTGCAGCTTTAATGTTGGTAGGAAACAACGTTTTGGAGACTTGAACGGACTTTGCACCATCAGATAATAGAGATTGTAAACAGTTAATGTCTAGTTGTTTCCTCTCCCTCATAGCTCCTCTCTTATAGTCGACTGTTTTGAAGAAATGTAAGTAAAACAAATCTTCCTCACTGTTTGAGCTTTTGCAGTAGCACAACTCCAGACTCTTGATCTGCTCCTCCAGGGCTGCTTCTCATGCTCATTTCACTCTGAATATTATGATGAAATTATATGTGAGAATGAGAATAGCGTGTGCATGGGCGTGTCTTCAGGAGGTATTCTGGGAAATACTCTGAGAAGTAATTACATTGTGTGTAATATGTTAATTGGTCACTCGCATTCCTTTAGAGTGTGTCGTCTCACTTCAAAGTTCAAGGTTATGACTCATGAAGGCTGCTGTTTGGATCCGATGGCGCTCTGACCCTTTGTTATGACCGTTTTATGCTTTACTTTTCAAATTCAATAATTGTTGCCTCATAAGGGCCTCATTAAAGCGTGCCTGAAAAGGGCGGTGGAAGTTAAAGATGAGGAACACATGCCGTGTGGCGTGCTGGCTAGATATTTCTACAGGTCACAGCTGAGATACCTGACATACAAGGATTCAATACCCATTCTCAGGCATTAATTTCTTCTCGGTGAAACATTAATTTAAAAATCAGCCCAGAAGCACTTTGGAGTAAGTGGAACCAGCGATTAAGAATAAATTACTTTTCCTTAAACTGGTATCATCCATCATGCAGTGAGGACAGACAGGGTAAGTGGGAGCATGAATAAATCCTGCAGCCTTTTTGATGACACATTCGACATTTGTTATTCAGGTACGGGAGATGTGAAGCTGTGTCGCACAACTTGTATTTTTGTTGTGTTTTTTGCTTCTGTGTGGAGCTCAAACAATGAGTTGTTGCCTTACGTTGACACTTGGTTTGGACAAAACATGCAGTTTGAAGTGATTCACTTTGTCTTCAGACATTTTTTCCACTATTTTCGGATATTTTCTTGAAAAAAATAAACATGTAATATTGTAATATAAACATATTAATCAGATTAATTGTGACAGAAAACCATCTTCAGTTGCAGCTCTACTTCTGTGTGAGAACATCAGTAATAGTTCCTTCATTGGTCTTTTGTCCACACGTTTTGTATCATTAATGTATTGAAATAGGATTAATAATATGTATCAAACATCTGGCTCTGTGGTAGACACTTAGTGATTCAAAACTTAAAGCACCTACGGGGCGGAAATGAATACATTATTATTAAAGGGCCACTCCACTCAAAAATGTGTTCTCGTTCCTTCACTGTGCAGAATGATGCCTGTGCACAGTTTGACAATAGAAATTCAATGAGGGAAAAGGAGCAGGTCCAATTTTAAGAATTTTAAAAAGGTGATTGAAACCTAAGCAGGATACTATTATATGAATAAAAACCAGTCTGAAGACAAACTTAAGATTTATTTAATATCTGAAAATATAAGCAAAACTCTGACTCATCTTTCCGATGCTTTACTGGCAGCATGGTGCACAATTCTAAACAATTCACTGCAAAAAATAATATTTGACCCTTTTACACAGAAATATGGAAGCGACAATAATAGCACAAACTGCTGGATAATATAGAGAGAGCGCATGAGCATTTCCTGGAACCCATCAGACAGATGAACACTGCTGTATTTAATAAAGGACACAATTATGTGCCGGGTCTTTGCTGGGGAGTGGCGGCTGTCTTTCCATTTAATCCCTAATATGCAGACGCTTTTGCATTTTGCACATTGATTTATACTGAACAGGGTTTTTCCTCATGAAACCATGACAACATGGGGAGTCATCGTTTATGTTTGTTACAGCACTGCCAGCTCAGACAGGCAAGGTCAGCTGTGCAACCTATCATGTTGGAACTATAAGAAATCACTAGTTGAGCAATAGTGAGTATCAACCAGATGCTTATATTAATCATTCACTTAAAATAAATACATCTTCTTGAACAAGAAGATGGAGACTGTCCCACCTAGTTTGAGCCTCCTTTAAGTGTCTGAGAAGACCAACAGTCATTTAACTTACTTCTTTATACAAATGTTGGCAAGGTCACAGCTGTTGTTTCTGAAAATTAAGTCATGCCAAGAGGTAGAGAAAACTAAGTTTGTCCACTCAGTCTGTCATGAAATGTCTAAATGGGGATTGTGATCAAGGGCAAAATGGTAAGATCCTAATTATGTCAGTCTCATAAAGGTAATCTTTTCTGTTTTCAAAGCATTGAGATTCAGGTAAATAAAGACTATTGGAAGCATTTCATCAAAAAAAAACCAAAACATTTCATTATTAGCTGCTGGGATTCCTATCTTTCGATCTTTACTGTGAAGAGAAATAACTCCTGAAAAAAAAAAACTGAGGAAAAAGACAAATGAATCCTGGACGGTTCTGGTGAAATGTCACATTCTGATCTCTGTTATGTTGTTCATAGATGACTGAAAAAAGTGGAAACGGCCTTTTCCTGCCCTTTCTAGTTCAAACAATCAAAAGGAACATAACTGTGTTAACAGAAAAAACAGAAGATTTGATGTAATACAGTGTCACACACTGTACTGAGCAGTAATACTATGTAAAAACATGAAGTAATCCTCTAAAAGACAGATCTACCTTTTTTTGTAACAATAAAATGTTCCAGCTGCATTTTTAGAAATTACACTTGAAATAACACGTGTTTTGAGGTCTTGCCATGACAGTTCATAATGTTGAAATATGGCCTGAGTTTTGTACAACTGGATAAGAGACTTGATGTAAAGGAAATGAGTTTATCCTTTTAAGGAGGAAGTTTAAATGTCCTGTTCGCTAACATGAGTCACGCTGCAGCACAACATGACAAAGCAGAAAGTTTTCCATTCTTAAGTTGGGGATTGACAACGTAATAACATATATTTCAATTAAAATGTATGACACATAATTTGTTTTTTCATTATGGGGACTTTATTGCAGCTTTATGTGTGCAAACAAAATAAAATAAAAGATAAAAAGTATGATTTATTTACTGCATACTTTATGTAAACAACAAATCCATTTTTGTCACTATATTATCACAGTTTAATTCTGATAATATGGTGACATCCTGAACACATCGCCAGTTTTTTGTATAATCAAAATTCAAAGTATAGTGTCAACACAGTGTTGAAAAATGTTGTATCTTGCAGTATTAACATAAAAAAAATGTTTTTTTTAACCACCACGACAAATTAATCCAGAAAAAACTTCACATTTTCCCACTTTAATCTTGATTACAGGATTCACTGAGATGAGGAGCACAACTTTCAGATGTCGTCCTTTGATAGATGAAATTAGATACTGAAGCCTCTGTGGCCTCCTCGTCACTGCTGACATGCACTGTAGTTCATATATGAACAATGTCTTTTAATGCCGTCATTTGAAGAGTTTGAACTTGCGCAGCAGCGGCTGGACAGTCTCTTTTGGACATGGCTTCAGAGCCAAGCAGGTGGGGATGTTCTCTGGCTGTTCGATCCAAAGCTTGTGGGCCACACCGGCCTGCGTTAGGTTCTCTGATAGACTAGAGAGGGCGGCCTCGTCTGGAGCCTAGAGAGACAAAAACAAATACACAAAGGAATTTAACGTCCAAGACTGGGACACAGATCATCATGACTTCACATTTGACTCCAGCCTCCATGCCAGAGAAAATGCATATAAATATTTGTAGTTTATCTAGCACTAAAATCTCTTGATGATGACTTAAATAGGACATTTTCTGATTCAAGTATTTAATGAATTGCATCATAGTGAAATTGAAACAGTTTCACCAGCTAAGACTGCAATAAATTATTATTTTAAATTCGTATTATTTAAGGAAATTTAAATTATTTTTAAGTATTATATCAACCCTTAGTATGAATAGCAAAATCATCATAAAACTGACGTGAATCTTAAATAAAGAAATACCTCCAAACTCCATCTGAAATCCGATCTTTTCATTATTTCTTTGCTTGTCGGCACAAACTTACGACAGCTTGAATACCATTTAAGATTTTGTTATCTTCTTAAGGACGTACTTTTAAATTCGGCATTAAGCTTGCATCGACAGATCACTTTAAATAGTCAAAATCGAGGACTTTTTACGTCGCTTTACCTCCGGTTATCATGTTATTCTCGCACGTGTTTTCGAAAGCTTAGTTAGCGGGTGACAGCTAGTATAAACCGCTTAAAAACGACATTTTAAATAAATTTGAACAACGCCGAAGAATACAGCTAACCAGACTAGATTTCAATGTGTTATCAAGTGAATTGTGTTCAGTGATATAACGTCGTTGACGTGCCAAGCAGCACTTAATTGACCAATATTTGAATGGAGTCTGGCGTGACGTGTCGCGCTTACCCCTAGCACTACTTTATGCATGGAGTCCAGCTCTGCCAGGTACTGCTGTGTGTCCGGGTCCCCGTAGTGAAGGTGAATGGCGGCGGTAGCAGCATGACAGGCCTGAGTTATAACAGCCCCCAGGGGCCAGGACAGTTTGTGAACCAGATCCGAGCGGACAACAACATACTGGACCAGCCGGCTGGGGGACCCGGCTCCTGTAGCCGCCATGTTTAGCCTGAACAGGAACGGGTTCAGGGTTTGTTTTCCTTCCGGTTCAGCCGCAGTGGAGTTTCTTATTAAACGATATTGAAGCGCCACTGCCCTCTGCCGGTCACTGATAAAACTGCACGGGTAAACACACAGTCGACCTACTTGCAGCACCAGCAAAGAACAACGTGTTCTCCAAGAAAAACATCCTTTAAGCACCTCACTGCAGCGGCTGTTACTGTACTCTTCACTCCACTGCACTTATATTATAGCCTTAGTTACTGTACTTCACATAGATCTGACAGAGGCCAACAAAACATATGAAGAACTTTTAAAACAAGATGCATTGTAAAATTATATTCTTTTTTTTAAAATTTAGCTTGAATAATTAACTAGTTAATCAATTAGTTGATTTGTCAATTTTCAAAAAATAATGGGAACCAGTTTTGGTCACTGAATAATTGTTTAGGTCATTTCTAATGCAAAAATGTCTAGTAATGTAAGTCAGGTGGACAGGTTGATGGTGACGCAACATTCCCAGAGAACTCTCTGGGAATGTTCCCTAAAGGTTATCTATAGGCTATTTTTTGTGTAACCTTTAAAGACCCTTGAGGGGGAAGGTTCCCTGAAGGTTATTTTTGTGTAACCTTTACAGAACCTTAAGGAAACCTTCACTGAAGGTTTTCTGAGGGTATTTTTTGTAACCTTTACAGAACCTTTAGGGAACGTTCCCTCCAAAAACTCCAAAACCAAACTATATGCAAGGAACTTTTAACTGTGTATGAACACATCTCATTTTAATACTGATGCCTGTATATGACCTACATAAGCAAAATAACCATCTCATTGTCTTGGAGATGAATTGAGGAGTCTCACATCCTGAGGAAAGAAGCTGCTCTGCAGTCTGCTGGCACAGCATTGTCACATTACAGTTATTAATCTTACATAACCACAAAGAGATACATACCTCATTGTATTGCATCCTGCAAACAGCTGTTTATTTTTTTCTTTTTACGTCTCTCTTTCATACGCTTTCACAACAAATGCACAGCTAGACAGATTAGTCTTAAGATCTTTATTACAGGAGGATGTGGTGCTCATACTGCTTTTGTCCACAGGACTGCCAGAATCAAAAACAAAAAACGAAAAAAAGTTACAACAATCAAATCATCAATAAATTTTCATTACTGGCATAAAAAGAAATTCACAGTACTAGTATAGAGTTAAATTAATACGTAGATTAATTGTCATATTGGCAGTATGAACATTAAAAGTGAACATTAGTGTTCCAAATCAAATAATTTTGACAACAAGCATTTCAAAGTCTTTTTGTATACAGACAATGACACTGAAGAATCCAGTAATAAACATTTTCATTCCATGATATTTGATAGAAAACTGACCACGGGATGTTTTCTACAGAGAAAGATGAAGATTCCTAACCTGTCTAGTTGGGTAATTATGAAATTTGAGTTATAAAACAACAAAATAAAATAATATCCAAAATTATCAGGTACATTTGTAATCTTATATCTCACTATATAATGTGCATGTAGCAGCAGCAGTATTTTGTACAGGTACGTTAGAAATGTACTCGCCCATACGATATTGCAATATGTCAAATACAGATAAATCAAAATATAACGTTAATGAACATGTATTGTGTACATCACCTCTGAATTTTGAATTTGCCTATAGATTTAGAGCTCTTACTGCAGACTAGACCAACCTGTTCTCTCCAGGAGAGTTTATAATCGATCAGAATACCTGAAAAACATGTTGATGAAGATTATTTCTTTATTATGAATAATTTGCTAATTGTCATCCTTTTTTTTCGTCTCACAAATAACATGAAATTAGACTTTTTGACATTTAGAGACAACTTAATTATGAGTTATTAGCAGTGTGAGTGTTTCTCTACACATGAGGAGACTCTCCCTCCTACAGCTCACACAGAGACACTGAGGAACCAGGTGACCATAACCAGAACCCAGGATAAAGTGGTTCGGTGAATGTGGTGTTGAAGGTGTGGAGGTGGATCAGTGTGTGAGAGGAGACTCTGTAGAAGGACAGAGTGCCAGCAGGACAGTCCAAATACACTGCCACTCTGTTGGAGTCAGAGTCAGAGTCAGAGTCAGAGTTGGAGGAGGTGGGAGGGAGGGTTGTTTTTCTTTTATTGTGATAGACAGCAAAATCATCAGAGCACTCCAGACTCCAGGACTGATTATTCCCTCCAAACCAGCTTTCAGCTCTGTTTCTTCTTGCTAAGATTCCTTTGTAAGACACTGATACATACACCATTCCTCTCCACTCGACCTCCCAGTAACAGCGACCAGTCAGACCATCTCTACACAGCAGCTGTTCCCAGCAGTTAAACCTCTCTGGGTGATCAGGATACGGCTGCTTCACTTTCACTGCTGTCACCTTCCTGTTGTTGTTGGTCAGTTTGAGGAGTCTGTTTACTGTGTTTGTGTCCACTGTGAGTTCACAGGCCCCTGGTGGAGAGAACAAGACACAAAATAGTTTAATATCTAACACACCTACTGTACTATACATTAGATCCAAACTTCAGAATGACTCATGCTGACACACAAGCCTCTGGCCCTGTTCACATTTGGTATCAACATGTCTGTGAACACACTGTCTGTTTCAACTAAATAGTAAATGGCAATATCCCAAACTCCCTCAACAAATCATGTGATTTTAAGAGTGGTTGCATGAGGAGAAACTTAACGAACTTTGTGAAACTGCTACGGCAATTTCTAAATCATTGGTGCCTTCTTGTAAATTCAGCATTGAATACAATACATTAAGATGTATTATGATTAAAGAATATAACATACTGACAGTTAACATGTCAAATTTTACAAATATAGTCATCTGTAGCTAATATAGGCTACTTCTTTGTCATCTGTGGAGAAAGTCACCAGACTTGACAAATTGCTAAATTTTAAGACTTGTTGCATTAGAGGAGAAACTTTCTAAACTTTGTGAAACACTGTCTACAACACACTTTTTGTGCCTACTTGTTAATTCGGCAAATGTTATTAATGAAAAAATGTCTTTCTTTGTGTAAAACACATTATATTCATTTGTTCCAGTGATGTAGGTGTACATTTGCATATATAGTGGGGGTGTGAATTGACAGGCTTGGAGCTGTCCACTTGTGATCGGATCACTCAGCACGGATGGTAAAACCAAATGTGGCCAGCCTCTTTGATTTAAACTACTTTATCATGTGCTGCCTTGTAAACACATACTCACATTTCCTGACACCAGGTTTCAGCCTCTCCCATCCACAATGTCCCACCCTGGAGGAAGAAACAAAGTCAGAATGAACCTTCACAAGCTTTCTCATGAACCGTCACTCAGATCCAGCATTAAGACACAAGAATATACATATACTCAATTCTCAATTAGAAAATTGAGACAATAAAATACTAAAAATGAGAAATATAACTAAAGATGTAGATATAAAAACGATTACCTGAGAGTCTCCAGTCTCCAGTGTGGATCCTCCAATCCGGCCAACAGCAGCTTCGCTCCTGAGTCTCCTGGGTGATTGTAGCTGAGGTCCAGTTCTCTCAGATGGGAGGGGTTGGATCTCAGAGCTGAGGCCAGAGAAACACAACCTTTCCCTGTGATCAGACAGCCTGACAGCCTGGAGACATACACACAAACACAGATCAATATTTATTTTGATCAATTTCATCATTTCACTGGTTTGAAAATTCATTGTTACTATGCAGTCAAATGACACTGGAACCCTCAAGTATTTTGAATTAAATCTACATTAATTTAATTTTGACCACACTGTTATTAAACAAAAGAACTGACACATTTCCATCTAATAAAGTTGATATTATGTGCTCGCCTGATATTATAATGTTGCCTACTTCTGTGGTGACTTGCCAAAGCTAACACGTGTTAGGGCTCCACCAGATCTTAAAAAAAAATATACCAGGCTCTTTAGCTGCGAGATGTTCCACTTTCTTTACCAGCTATACTCTAATCTGCTTTTTGTTGCTGGGCAGGTAGCGTACAGTCGGGTTATTAGAGCTTGTTTGATAAAAGCAGCTACTTGTAAAGGTGTGAGTCGTAAAAACAACATTGGACAAAGAAAATATTTGGGATAATATAAGTACACAACTCAACATAATTTATAACAAGGACCTAGACGTTTTCAGATATTTTCATACAGAATTCCTACATATTATATTGTGTTGATGAAGGTTCTCAGACATCCAGGTCATGGTAATTCTAGGTGCTATATCATAGGCAACTGGACTTGTTTCAGTTTCTTGAAGACATTTGACCTCTCATCCAAGAGGCCAGTTGGATCAACGACCCATAAGGTGGCCCTAACGACTCTGAAACTCAGAGCTCACGCATGTCCTTAACGACTCTGTAAGGACACTCCCACACAGAGTTTAAAAGCCTGCAACTGCCCTTCAGTTAGTTAGAACTGAAGAAGCCTCTTGGATGAGAGGTGAAACGTCTTCAAGAAACTGAAACAAGTCCAGTTGCCTACGATACAGCACTTAGAATTACATATTATCTCTTTTAAACAAATCTTTTATTATAAATGATATAATTTTAGATAAAAACCTGGACATCATTTTCCTTACAGAGACATGGCTGGGCACTGACGCACCTGTTGTTCTCACCGAGGCTTCCCCACCAAATTTTAACTTTTTATTTTCTACTAGGGGGTGCAGAAGAGGGGGCGGTACTGCTTCGATTGCAAAGACCAACATGCATACAAACAAAGTCAATTTTAACAGCTACACATCATTTGAATATCATGCCTTCGTTTGTAGCAGCCCGCCTATCCTCTGTATAACTATCTACCGACCACCCCAGTATTCCACTTCTTTTATTAATGAATTTTCAGAGCTTTTATCAATTATTCATACCTCTTTTAACAGAATTTTAATAACCGGTGATTTTAATTTACACGTCGACATCTCCTCAGACTTACTGTCTAGAGAATTTTTAAACCTTTTACACTGCCTCGATTTTAAGCAACATGTCACGCAGCCGACCCACAGCAGGGGGCGCACCTTGGACCTGGTTATATCTTATGGTCTGTCCATTGGCGCGCCCTCTGTTGTGGACCTGGCTGTGTCTGACCATTTTTGTGTGTTTTTTACAATCACCAGTTTTAACCAGCGAGAGGCCCCTGTGGGAACAGTGAGGAAACGCTACCTAACTTCTGAAGTGGCTGCAAATTTTATCCAGATCTTACAGAGCACTCCTGCCGAAATTCTACCAGCACCCTGCGATTTTATTACTGACAACTTCAACAACAAAATAAAGACAACACTGGACTCAGTGGCTCCACTTTTTATCAAAACAGTTAAAACAAGATCTACACCCCCGTGGAGAACTGAGGATATCAAAAAACTAAAAAGGGAATGCAGGAGTGCTGAAAGGAGATGGAGGAAATCCAAGTTGACAGTTCACTACGACATACTACGTCAACGACTCAAAATTTACAATAACACAGTCAAACAAGCAAGAATCTCCCACTTCCAAAACTTAATCCATGACCATAAAAATAACCCCAAATTCTTATTCTCCACAATCGATCTTTTAACAAACAAAACTTTTAAAAGATCCTCCAGGATACCAGATGACGCCCTCTGCGAGGATTTTGCAGACCACTTCAGAAGAAAAATCAATGACATCAGATCCAGTCTTTTATCCCAACAGCTTTTAACATCTGGATCATTGCTTTTACCTGAGGAAACACTTGAGAGTTTTGCCCTGGTTGATGCGAGGACACTTGGTCGAGTTTTCTCCCAGGTAAAGCCCACAACCTGCCTTTTAGATCCCATTCCCACACCGTTTTTTAAAACACTCTATGGATTCTTTGAGGAACATCTGCTGTATTTGGTGAATTGCTCTCTTCAGACGGGTGTCTTCCCCACCTCCTTTAAAACGGCGGTGGTGAAGCCCCTTCTGAAGAAGAGTGACTTAGACCCCAATGTTTTAAACAACTACCGGCCTGTATCCAACTTACCATTTTTAAGTAAAATTTTAGAAAAACTTGTTTCTAATCAAGTAAATGAATTTTTTAACTCAAAACATATTTTAGAGTCTCATCAGTCTGGTTTTAGGATGAACCACAGTACAGAGACAGCACTTTTAAAGATTTTAAATGACATCAGGTGTAATTTAGATAACAACAAACTCACAGTCTTGGTACTACTGGATCTAACAGCCGCCTTCGATACAGTAGACCATCACATTTTATTAAATAGACTGAGGAACCTGGTTGGCCTCTCTGGTACTGTTTTTAACTGGTTCACATCCTACCTCACTGATCGAAGTTTCTTTGTTAGTATGGATACATGTTCCTCAAGAACCCATAAGATAAAGTGTGGGGTTCCCCAAGGGTCAATTTTAGGTCCAACTCTTTTTAATCTTTACATGCTTCCCCTTGGGGACGTCATCAGGAGGCATGGCATCAATTTCCATAGTTATGCTGATGATACACAACTGTACATTGCCGCGTCTCCTGATGACACAGGGCCAATTGATGCCCTTTTTAACTGTATTTTAGACATTAGGTCATGGATGGCAGCAAACTTCCTACAGCTCAACCAGGACAAAACAGAGGTTTTAGTCATTGGTCCTGAAGGCCAGAGAGAGAAACTTTTACCAAAGCTACAGGATTTTAAACCCTCAAAATCAGTAAAAAATCTGGGCGTGATTTTTGACTCTGACCTCACTTTTATTCCACACATCAAAAACATAACAAAGATAGGTTTTTACCATCTTAAAAATATAGCCAGAGTCCGCCCGTTTCTCTCCCAGGCCAGCACGGAGGTGCTGATGCATGCTTTTATCTCTTGTCGTTTAGATTATTGTAATGCCCTGCTCTCTGGTCTTCCCAAAAAGAGTTTGCATAACTTACAATTATTACAAAACTCAGCTGCACGAGTGCTGACGAAGACCAGAGGGCGGGAGCATATTACGCCTGTTTTAAAATCGCTGCATTGGCTCCCTGTGCGCTTCAGGATTAATTTTAAGGTTCTTTTACTTGTTTTTAAGTGTCTTAACGGTCTTGGGTCTTCTTATCTATCTGCATTACTTTTACCCTATCAACCCTCGCGGACCCTGAGGTCCTCCGGTGCTGGCCTTTTAACGATACCACAAGTTAGAACTAGAACACACGGGGAGGCGGCATTCAGTTATTATGGCCCCCGATTGTGGAACAGCCTCCCGGAGAACCTCAGGGCCGCAGAGAATGTTGATGTTTTTAAAAAGAGGCTCAAGACCCATCTTTTTAATCAGGCATTTAATTGAGCTCATTTAACTCTTTCTAATTACCGGCATTTTTTATTATTTATTTATTTATTTATTTATTTATTTATTTATTTATTTATTTATTATTATTATTCTATTTTATATTAATTCTTAGTTAAGCCAATCCTGTTTTATTACTTACTTGTTTTATCTCAATGTTTTATTTCAATGTTTTAGTCGTTATTTATGGTCTATTTTATACATTATATTGTTCTATTCCCTCAGTTTTAGCTTCTATACCTTTTATCTTATTTTACTGTTTTAGCCCCTCGATTCTCCAGTGTTTCCTCCTGGGGGCCTACCACACCGGGAGTTGCTTCTGGTCCACCGTTGGGGGTGCTGTCCCGAGGACGGCCCTGGCCGGAGTGGCGGGAGAGCTTTACGCCTTGGTGTGGAGCCTCCTGTCTACCTGGGCTGGGGCGGTCCTTTTGGTGGCGCCCCTGCAGTCATGGACCTTGATTCCTCTCGGTGTGCACGGCCCCCAAAGGTAGCTGTTCCTCACCTCTGATCTTTGTGCCGAGCCATGTCTCCTTAGCAATAACTAGTGTATGTCTGTGGGTGTGTGTATGTTTGTGTGTGTGGGGGTGTATGTATGTCAGTATGTCTATGTATGTACGTGAGTGTGTATGTAACTGTGTATTTGTGTGTATGTTTATGGGTGTGGGAGGCTTGGGGTTTTTATGATGTTGTCTTGCTCTGTTTGTTTGTTTTTATCCTCTGTGAGGCACTTTGTGCTGCAAAACTGCATGAAAAGTGCCATATAAATAAAGATTGATTTGATTTGATTTGATTATATCTTTAAATCCTATAGATTGTGTCTCTTTTGTAAAATACACTTTATCCTGCAAGCAACATTTTAAGAGTTCTCACTTAAACAGAAGCTCAATCCTGACCTGAGAGTCTCCAGTGTACAGTATGGACTGTCCAGTCCGGCAGAGAGTAGCTTCACTCCTGAATCCTGCAGATCATTGTTACTCAGGTCCAGTTCTCTCAGACTACAGGACTGAGAGCTGAGAACTGACACCAAAGCTTCACAGCTTCTCTCTGACAGATTACAGCCAGTCAGCCTGAAAAACATGCACAGGAATAAATGTGAAGACATTTCCCTCCTTATTTAATTTGACTTACTTTTATTTTTGTGAGCAGGTTTAATAATCCAACCTGAGGGTCTCCAGTGTACAGTTTGGACTCTCTAGTTCAGCCGACAGCTGCTTCACTCCTGAATCCGACAGGTCGTTGTTACTCATGTCCAGCTCTCTCAGACTGGAGGAGCCGAGAACTGAGGACAGAGCTTCACAGCTTCTCTCTGACAGATGACACCCACTCAGCCTGGAGAAGAGTTGGTGATAAAGATACATACTGATTTCTATTGTATGCAAGGGATGCACAATGTGAGATTTTTAACAGATATTTTCGAAATCATGTTGGTGATGGCGACATATGCACATTTCTTTCTGCATCCCTATTGAGTACAGAATCAAACACATCACATTTCTATGGTTGCCCTTACTGAGTTGATGAAATAAAGATTTTTTGGGATCATTGGTGTTTTTTAGTTAAATATATTTGTTTTTTTTTAATAAAGTATATTATAACAAAGATATCATGGATTGTACCTTAGATTTCTGGGGATGAGCCTTATCTGAACTACAAGGTCACAGATTTTTGTCTTTCATTTCATGGCTGCATTAATCTGTGAAGGTTCAATAAAGCTGAAGAAACAATATGAATATTTTTCAGTTAATAAACTTATTAATTAGTTGACTAAATCTTAGACTCTCATTTGACATTTATTAGCTGAGAACAAACCATACACATAGTTAGTATCTGCACTTACAGAGCTTTGTTGGAGCCTTTGACCACCGGCAGCAGCCTCAGCAGAACCTCCTCAGAAGCGGAGTATTTCTTCAGGTCAAACACTTCCAGATCTTTCTCCGATGACAGTAAGATGAAGCCCAGAGCCGACCACTGACCCGGAGACAGTTTATCTGTGGAGAGACTTCCTGAACTCAGGTACATTTGGATCTCCTCCACTAGAGAATGATCATTCAGTTCATTCAGACAGTGGAATAGATTGATGCTTCTCTCTGGAGACAGGTTCTCGCTGATCTCCTTCTTGATGTACTCGACTGTTTCCTGATTGGTCTGTGAGCTGTTTCCTGTGTGTGTCACCAGACCTCGTAGGAGAGTATGATTGGTTTGCAGTGAGAGACCCAGGAGGAAACGGAGGAACAAGTCCAGGTGTCCATTTGGACTCTGTAAGGCCGTGGTCACTGCGCTCTGGTAGAGTTGTGTTGGATAAGGTCTGTATCTGAATACTTTCGACCACCACAGGGCTGATGGTTCTCCTGACAGCAGATTGATGCCAGAGTTAAAGAAAGTCAGATGGACATGAAGAGCAGCCAGAAACTCCTGAACGCTCAGATGGACAAAGCAGAACACCTTGTCCTGGTACAGTCCTCTCTCCTCTTTAAAGATCTGTGTGAACACTCCTGAGTACACTGAGGCTGCTCTGATGTCGATGCCGCACTCTGTCAAGTCTGATTCATAGAAGATCAGGTTGCCTTTCTGCAGCTGTTCAAAAGCCAGTTTTCCCAGAGACATGATCATCTTCTTGCTCTCTGGACTCCAGTGTGGATCCGTCTCAGCTCCTCCATCATACTTGACGTTCTTCAGCTTGGACTGAACCACCAGGAAGTGGATGTACATCTCAGTCAGGGTCTTGGGTAGCTCTTCTTCCTCTCTGGTCTTCATCACATCCTCCAGAACTGTAGCAGTGACCCAGCAGAAGACTGGGATGTGGCACATGATGTGGAGGCTTCGTGATGTCTTGATGTGGGAGATGATCCTGTTGGCCTGCTCCTCATCTCTGAATCTCTTCCTGAAGTACTCCTCCTTTTGTTCATCAGTGAACCCTCTGACTTCTGTCACCATGTCAACACACTCAATAGGGATCTGATTGGCTCCTGCAGGTCGTGTGGTTATCCAGAGGTGAGCAGAGGGAAGCAGTTTCCCCCTGATGAGGTTTGTCAGCAGCACATCCACTGAGGTGGGCTCTGTGGCATCAGTGAGGATCTCAGTGCCGCGGAAGTCCAGAGGAAGTCGACACTCGTCCAGTCCATCAAAGATGAACACGACCTTGAACTCTTCAAACCTGCGGATTCCTGCGTCTTTGGTTTCAGTGAAGAAGTGATGAACGAGATCTACCAAGCTGTACTTTTTCTCTTTCAGCACATTCAGCTCTCTGAAAGTGAACGGAAATGTGAACTGAATGTCCTGGTTGGCTTTGTCTTCAGCCCAGTCCAGAGTGAACTTCTGTGTCAAGACTGTTTTCCCAATGCCAGCCACTCCCTTCGTCATTGCTGTTCTGATTGGTTCATCTCTTCCAGGTGAGGGTTTAAAGATATCTTCTTGTCTGATTGTTGTTTCTGGTCTGGCCGGTTTCCTGGACGCTGCTTCAATCTGTCTGACCTCATGTTCATCATTGACGACTCCCGTCCCTCCCTCTGTGATGTACAGCTCTGTGTAGATCTCATTCAGAAAGGTTTGGTTTCCTGCTTTAGCGATCCCCTCGAACACGGACCGAAACTTCTTCTGCAGGTTAGATTTGAGTTGACGCTGACAAACTGCAACAATGCTTCCTGAATGAAGACACAACAAATCAGTGAGTGGATGTTTGTGTGAATAAGAAAACAGTCTAATGAGAATCCTCTTACTGCTCTGCAGACTGTCAGCCAGCTCCTCCTGCTTCATCCTCCTCAGGAAGTGCAGTGTGATCTTCAGGAATGCCTCACTGCTGCTCCTCCTCTGCTCTTCCTCCTCACCGCCCAACACCTCCTCATCCTCACTCTGCCTCTCTAAGCACTCTGGGTAATCTGGACTCAGAACCTTCTGGAACTTCTTTAGCTCGTTTCTCACAAAGGTGGCGATGTTGTCCTCAAGATGCTGGAAAAGAATAAATTGTAAAAGACAGTTTTTCATTTAATTTGCAGCTTAAGTAAACTTGTTTTCAGACATTTACTCACCTTAAATATGGAGTCCAGGTCTGTTGGATGCTGCTGACCACCGGGAACCTGCTGCACTCTGCAGAGAAAACATGAAGTAGTATGATTACAAATGTTAACAGGGACACATTTGTACAGAGGCTGCCTACTTCTGGGGACATCTGATTGATTAGGTGATACAGTTTTCTGGTATTAATGATGATATCTTTAGGCTGATATAAGAAGCTATCTCAGCATCTCATTTGTCACATAATTCTTTGATTTTCCGATTTTCCTGGAAAACTGGTCTGTCTCTCTGTACTAAATTGGGTGCTAAGAGACTGAAAAGGAGTTTACTGATTTTGTAAAAGTCTTGAGAGAATCACCAGCTTACTGTGGTAGAGGGGTTTGCATGCCTTCATGACCCTGGGAGCTGAGTTGTTTAAAACATGTCCGTAGGGCTGGGTATCGAACTTCGCTATTTTAATGGCACCGACTGAACTGCCTCAATACTATCGAGTATCAAAAAATGTCTTGTCATTCGATATCAAATTTCAACACCTAAGGAGTTCATCTCATCAGCGTCAGTGAGCCAATAAGCATGCAGCATGCTTGTTGTGCCAAGATCTAATAGTGCTGGTGAGTGGCTGTCTCGAGGCAATGCAGGAAAAACACTAGGTTAAACTCCAAGATGGGGCTCATCACGTGTATGTGTCATGTTGTTTGTTGTTAAAACGGACTTAATAAAATTGTTATAGAAAAAAGTATTATTCAGGAACCAGTATCAAGGTCAAGTCAAGGTATTGGTATATGTACCAGTATCAAAGATTACATTACATTTTACATATTACATTTTATTTATATTTTAAAGTTAACATTTTTCAACATTTTTTGCTTTATCTTCAGCAGACTCACCTATTGTAACTAGTTGTTTGTCTTCACTGTAAAAGTCGCTCAGCTGCAGAGTAACAACCTCTTCTGGTTTAAAGGTCATATTGGTAACATTTTTATGTCGCCAAATCATTATTTTTTAAAAATAAATAAATAAATCTACAGAGCTTGTAGAAAGGTGCAGCATAAAAGTATCACTACTCCTTAAAAACATTATTATGATTATGAATCAATAATTTAAAAATGTTTGTCAGGTCCAAAATGATTGTGTGTGTATGAATTCTGACGGTCGGTTCCAGCTTCTAACGAGGTTCGTCAGCTAATAGTATCACACCGTTGGTATCATGTGGTATCAGTTTGTGGAAAAAAACCTAAAAATATCTTCGGCATAATGTACTGCCCTAACATTAGCTAACTATTGTTACCAACATTAACGTTAACTAGCGTGAGCAACGTTAACGTTAGCTAGTGCAACACTTGAGGGGGGCAGATGATTCGTAGCTGAATGTGATCAAAAACACCTTTCAATTCTTACTTTTCTTTATCAGAGCGGTCTTCATCCTTGAAGGTAACAGGCTCAATCATGGAGCAGTCACTCTTCATGGACACACCGCTGGGTGCAGGGGAGTCTGGTCTCTGCTGGTGAACCCTGCGAGAAACACACAGACAAACCAACGCACCTCTTAAAGCAACATTATGTAGAAATTAGCATTTTGTGTGATTCGGCGCTCCCCACAGTTTGCGCAACACCACTAAATACAAATCCCAGGTCTGTAACAAGGTGGAGTGGTTGAGACAGAGACACCATTCACCCTGTTACAAGACAGCACCTCCCACAGGTTGGACTGGCTTGTTTAGGCGCCATACAGCCAAGCTGCTCCCACGACAGCTCAATAGGCTTGAGATCTGGCGGCCGGTCCATTACAGACAGAATACCAGCTGACTGCTTCTCTTAGTAGTTCTTGCACGGTTTGGATCTGTGCTTTGGGTCATCGTCTCGTTGTAGGATGAAGTTGGCTCAACTCAAGCGCCATCCACAGGGTAGGACGTGGCATTGCAAAATGGAGTGACAGCCTTCCTTATTCAAGACTCCTTTGACCCTGTACAAATCTCCTTTCATACTTCCCTCTTGCGTCGACGACACCCATCTAAAAACTTCATTTTGATCTCAACTACGTTATATATGTTCACGGACAGAATCAAAATCACTTCTCTGGTTGTTCCTGCAAAAAAAGGTGTCTCCAGGACCACATTTTACCATGATGACACACACACAGACTCATTACTAGATGACGCTGCAGAGTAACAAACTCTTCTGCTTTAAATTCTTACTTTTCTTCATCCTTGAAGGTAACAGGCTCAATCATGGAGCAGTCACTCTTCATGGACACACCGCTGGGTGCAGGAGAGTCTGCCCTCTGCTGGTGAACCCTGATGAGAACACACACAGAGCTTTGACTGTGAATAATGACGGTGGAGTGATTTGATCTGAGAGTCACGGACAGTTAGAGATCCTCATCTCACCTCTGAGCTCCGGTCTGTCCGTCATGTTCCTCACACAGAGTGGCTGTAGAGAGAGGGACGTCCTCCTCTGTCTCCTCACAAGGATTCATTGCAGAGCTCACACCTTCACACAGACACAACAACATGCTGTCACATGTCAGGTTACAGTTCTCCTCTGTCACATGACAAAGTTAGAGTTCACACAAATACATACAAATCAGACGGTTTACATGTTGACAACCGTTTTATTTATTAAAGTTGGACTACAGGTTACATGTAGAAGTAATATGAAGTACTTTTACTTTGAAGTGTTTGAGAAATCCTTATAGAAAACAAGGTTAAGTCAGTTTTTTACTTAGATGTTGAATAAAAACTCTTTTTCCAGAAGTATTTCACCTGTATTTTGACTTCAACGGTAGTCAACTGTGTTTGTGACCTCTTCTCAAGTATTTTCTGAAAAAAACAAACAAAAAACTCGAACAACAATGGTGTCTTCTTTCTGTTCAAACGTATTCTGCTAAAAAAAAACACAAGCAGTTGATCCTGAACACCTCTCACTTTAACCACACCGGTGGTTAACTGTGTCAGACTAATGCGAGACAGAAACATTCAGATAACATGAGTCACTGCAGGAGAAAAGAGAAGAAATCTGACATGAAAAACGCAAACATACCTCTTTGTGTGGAGGCAGCAACTAGTTCTGCGTCACCAGAGAGTGAAAGTGAAAGTTAGAGACAGAAAGTAAACTTTACTTTTTCTTTCCTTTTTTAAAAGAAGTTAATAGTTAATAGTAAAAATCCTCTCAGTGCAAGTTAAAACATTACTCTGAGTTATGACAGGTCTGATCTAATAACAGGCTTGTGAGCTACTTTTCTGTAATGGAAAGTATTTTTTACTTAGTGTTTTATTGTATTGGAATATTTCTTAGATGTGTGTCCATACAGTTCAACAAACCCAGGCCAGAAAACTACACTTTAAAGTTTCTTTGTAGTTTAAACAGCTGCATCCAACACATCTGTCATTGTTGTCTCCGTCCTCTTCTTCTTCTGTCCTCTTCATCACCATCTTCTGTGCTTCATCTCACAGGTAATCCCCGTCTTTCTTCTCAAAAGTTGACTGTGTTTTTCTCCTTCTGACAGCACACTTGTGTCTGTGTGATGGGGAGTCTTTATATACTTTCATATACTTTATACGGAAAAATGTTTGTTCCTTCACCATCTCACCTTGCATATTGTATAGTTTTCTACGGTGCTGTCCTGATCAAACAGTTCAATGTAGTGTCATGTAGTGTCTCTGCAAGAGAGATTTACTCACTGTTATCATTTGGGAATGTGTTCTGTCTGTAATGTGGTGTTGTGTTCTTTTGAGAGTGGTTTTAACTCGGTTAAAACACCAAAGGTTGAGGGTGTGTGGAAGTTCATGAATGTCAAATTAATTCATCAAGTACAAGTTTTAACAGACTGCAAGTTCAGATTTGAGAACGACCAGGGTGTGTGTGGACAATTATTTTTGAATGCAGCGGTCAAGAGTTACTGTGTCACCCTGACATAACCCTGCTTCTTTATCACAATTATTTGTAAATATTACATTTCTGTGTTTATTTTCCCAGTGTAATGTTTGTATTTTATGTTCTATCTTATTTTTCTATTAATTATGGCATTCTGTTCTTGTTTTTATATTCATGCCAGGTCTGTTTTCACGTGAAACACACAAAAAAGTGAATATTATTATCATCATCATTATTATTATTATGTTACACTTTAAAAGACCGTTATTCAAAATGGTAATTTTAAAGTTGATTAAACATTAGTTATTTCACTATTAACAATTAATTTCATGCTTTATTAACCATTTATTAAGCAATTGTTTATTGTAGTTCACCTTTGATCATTATTTGGATGGCCATTTTGAAGTTGCACCTGATGTTTATATTGAAGTTTGCTGATTATTAATATTGTAAAGTAAGATTGTAAAGGTTATCTGACTTTACAATATTAATTAAAGTTGAATTTACTTTAAATTTGACATTTATTAATGATGGTTATTTTAAATTGTCACAAATGAAGCTTATATTAATATTAATGTAGCTGTTGTTGTTGTTATGTGATGAATCAGCTTTTTAAAATTTTTCTAAAATACAAAAACTATCCTGATGAAGCCTGTTGATACACATTCTCTTCACATTCTGTAAAAAAAATAGCAAAAGAATTCAAACAAACCACAACTTAAACATTTTAAACCTTTTCTGCCTCAAAATGTGCTGCAGCTCAATATCTCAGTCACTGATGAACTTCCATGATGTTGCATCTCTTAAAATACAGCAACACTAAACAGTGTGAACCACTTATTCATTCAAATAAATGACAAACAAACACAAGTAAATGTCACAATAATTATTTATTAAGCATACACATTATAATATAAATATAAAATATGCTATTTTTGTTTTTAAAATTGGTGAGACATCATTATATCTGTGTTGAGACAGACAACCATACAAACAGGTTTTAATATTCTACCAAAATCTGCTGAAACTTCTATGCAGCTGTAACAAACTCGCCATGATGGTGCCGTCCTAAAACCAGAGCCTATGTTCATGGAGCATATCAGAGAAGTGTGACTGATCTAGGATCAGGTCCGTGGAAATGTCACCGTTAATGAGGAGGCGAACTGGTCGTAGATCAGCGCTCCTAGTCTAAGATGCTGTATGCAGTGGGCCCACGTACAGAGAGAGCACAATAACCTACCGTATATTTCTTTATATATATATTTCTTACTGGAGTCCAACGATGGCAATTAGCAGCATGATAATGCACCACTCAATTTTTTTTTCTAGTTCCATGAAACTGCAAAATAAGTCAGGAAGTAAAGAAATCAAAGAAACATCGAACAGACTGATGATCATTGTCACTGTACTAAGAGAGAAACTCATCCACAGTGAAACAATCAGAGAGAATCAAACAATCAAATCAGATCAGAGTGATGACGTCTGACGGTCAGGATCCAATCACTTTCACCTCAGCCAACGACAGGAAGTGGGTCATCTTTACATTTTCACCAAAGCGAGGATGAAGGACATCGAGCTCTGTGCGTTTCACTGACAGATCAATGACAATTAATCCTCAAACCATGAATTAGACTTCCAGCTGACTGAGTCTAAAGTGAGCTGATCCCCAAACCGATCAATGACAATAAATAACAAATAGTTTTAACATTTTTTCTCTTTTTTTCTGTGTTTTTTTATCTCAGTTTTTTTTTTCTCAAGTTTGGTTGACATGCTGAATCCTTGTGTTTGCAGGTTTGTTGTCAATCAAAAGGAAAAGTATTGAGCGAACCACTCCTGGCGCTGGGCGTCCGGGGAGTCGATGGTGGAGTCAGTCTTTGTTTCAGGAGGGCTGCAGATGCAAAAATCGCCACGAGGAAAATGAAAACAAAAGACAGAGAAAAGACAAGTCAGGGAAGAAGCCAGAGGTTCACTCAGTGCTGTGCTACACATGACTGAATGGTGGGAGCAATGTCCGTAAAGTTGGTCTTTTGCTCTACTTTGCTACCGTCCTCTTCTCTGTTTGTGCTTAAGCTTTAATTTTTTCACTGAGTCAAACAGAAGTGAGCTGCAGTTTTGCTGCATTGCAAAAAATCAATTTATGTTTGGATTTGATTTATCGAGCCTGACACAGAACAGCAATACAACCATCAGATTATATGAAAACCAATGGATTTTTCTTTAAAACTTAAGACCTACTTATTCAGAAAGGCGCTTAGTAACTGTCTCTTTTATGAATCTGCCTTTTTAGTGGATATTTGATTCCTTTTTTATGAATGTATTGATCTTTTTCTATTGTTTTGTTTCTAGTGTGTCTGCAAAGCACTTTGAGCTGCATTTTATGTAATAATATTAATAATCTAAACCTTTTTATAAGATCTGTATGGGGGTGTAATTCACAATTCTGTCCACATGGGGGCAGCAAAGCCATTGTTAAGATCCAGTGATCAGAGCAGAGCAGAGAATTCCCTCCTACATACCAGCTGTATACAAACACTAATTGTCCTAACAAGCTGTTTTTGCAGTTAGTTTACAGGAAAACAACAAACTGTGCAGTTTTTTGGGAGTGAAAAGTGATGCAACACGTGTACAGTACAGGAAATTCATGTATGTGAACTTCTTACACTGTAGTGTTGAAGATGAATCAGCCAGATCTTCTTTATATTTTTTGTATCTCATTATGTTATGCAAATGGAAATGTATGCTGTTGTTTTAAACATGGGAATTGTTGTTACTATTGTGTTTGAGTTAATTAATCCGCTGCTGAAAATAGTGCCCAACGAAAACACTATTTCCTCCTGTTTGAGTGAGTTTGGTAAAAACTAAAGTGAAAAGCTGGTTGAGGATATTAGTCTTTTTTTTTTTTAATTAAAAGGAACTATATTTGTCTTCATCAGATACCAACGGGCCGAGAGCCAGAGATAGAGTAGGAGGGTCAGGAAGTATTAATGGACTAACACAAGGTTGATTTTGGTCTTTTCGTGGGATTTGATCACCAGATATAATCTTTAATACGGTTAACTTTTTATTTTTTAAGCTATGAGTAGCTGGAAACTTACATTTTTAATATGCATGCTGGCATAAAGAATTTAAAATAATTTTCTCTTGATCCACTAACTAGATCTGTCTTTTTCAGCATATGGAGTTAAGCTGAGGATGACCTTGAGATGTGGCTGAAAGCTTGAGAACAGTTTGAAGAGTTAAGATATTTGTTTTGACAACTTTCAAGTGTAGAATCCGGACACAGCTTTGCATTTACACTTTACATGTGTTTCGCCTGGAAACATGTTAGGATGTCAATGTTTTAGCATGACGAAGAAACTCTGCGTGATCCGTATCGGACTTTTCAAACCTCTATCAACCCTCATAAACTGCTGAGAGTTATTTGTTTTTACAGGTGGATGCCGATCATTGGCGTTGTCTGTTTGACCACATGAGGCTGTACCTTCTTCCTGCCTCATGTCCTCAGGGGGAAACATGTAGTTCCCCAAAGTTTGAACTAATTAGGCTGATCAAAACAAACACCTATTGGAGCCTTGTCTGCTCTCTTAATTGGCTACTTCTTAAATAAACAGTCTCTTGACCCCGGGGTAATGTTTAAACTTCGAGGGTCGTATTTTCGTTGTTTTCTATGCTAGAAGAAGTCGACTTCTTCCCAAAGGGCTTTTATTTCGTGCAGCCTGATAAATCAAGTTTATACTGCACACGGTCACAAGGATTCTGTTTTAAGTTTATGAAATATTAATTGGGATATTTACAGTTATTCGCATTCAACATTCCCATATTAAACAAACACTCTAGCACAGTACTGCTATATAACTGTAGCTTTTTATTCATCATAAAATAACACCAGTGAAATCTCCCTCCATGATCATTTGTGGGTATTTTTTCTGTCTTTCAATGTCGCCAATTACAGGAAGTGTTCGAAGGATAAGTTGAAACTTTATTGATCCATGAGGAGAAGATGGGCTGTGACAACAGCAAAAGGAAAAGTGTTTATATTTATAAAAAAACTGATTATATCCTATGGATTTCTCTATGGGAAACATTTAAGATACAGAAAGATTATTAGCAGGTAAAAGGAGAATTTATATGGTCTATGTATGGGCATTAAGTTGTTGTAAAAAGCTATATTTACCTCATTAAGTATGATTGTTGGATATCATTTTAAGATAGCTGATGTACAGAAAAGGACGATTTTGTTGACTGGCAATGGGAAGCGAGAGGAAAAGAAAATGTGATCAGAGATGCTGGATGAACTGAGCGATATGGGATTGAAATGTGACGGAGAGGACATGAAAAGAGATTGGCAGAGGATGTGATGAAGAATCAAGGTCAGAGGAGACGCAAGACGATAAGAAAGATGAAGAAGGAAGGACAGAATCAGAGGAGGGAAGGTAATGATGTGGCTAACTCTTTACAGATTGTGATGAGATCTCGGGGGCCAGCTAGAAATCTTATAAGTCTGTTTCTGATTGAAAAGCAAAGCCCAAACACTCAAAAGCTTACTCCGCTGTCATCAGGCAACAAATGTCTGCCGGGCCCAACAGTCCCATCAGGATCAGGAAAGGAACAACATGTTTTTGTTCTACTAGACACATAAATATGTTATTTTTGTATTATATTCTGTGCAAAAATAAAACTGTTGTATATGATATTATCTACAATAACAATCTAGCATTAATTGTATGGGACACTGTCTTCTGTCGACACCATGGACTGTATAAAATATGGACGGATCATCCTGGTTTGAAAAGTGAAACCAACGCTGAAGGGCCTTAAACCACATTCTTTGCACAGCCAGCAGGGGGTGACTACTGGTTTCAAAGCGAAGTCCGATTGTATGTAAGCTTATGAGAAACTGACCCTACTTCTCATTTGATTCATGACCTGAGTTAACAGTCTCCTCATGAGTTTATGGTCTCAATTGAGTAAAGTAGAGCAAAATAGACGATAAAGCAGGGTTTGTTTTGTGGCGTCGCTACCTTGTGATTAACAGGTCTATCAGGATATCCTCCAAACTCCAATCTCTTATCCAAACATGGTCACTTCCAACTCCCAAAAATAATGGATGGAGACCTTATTTTTATATAGCCAATCAAATCCTGCATAAAGCAATAATGCAATTGTTGTATTATAGGCAGAACAAATGGTCACACTTAGCTCTGAACAACAACCAACATTAGCTTTTCGTAACTTCTTGAACAAACATTAAACAGAGAAAATTTCACTGCTCATGTCAGTTTGCAGGCCAGATGGCTAATATGATGTAGCACATTTAACAGCATGTGAATGTACCAGCAAACTGCCCTTCAGTCCAGTTAGATGCTGGTGTCTCTACTCTTCAGTACCACTAACAACAAGCCTTCATTACATGTAAGCTGCAGTGCAAGTTTGTTTTCTTTGTCACCTGTTCCCCTGCTGGTGCTCAGCCTGCCAGCTGCTGTAAGTCAAATATAGACTCTCCAACATGTCTGATATTTACCAGAAGACCTTTTAATTCTTAGTTTTTCTTCCTTTTAATGATACAACATTACTATCAATACAGTTTAGAAGTTAACATTATCCTTGATGACAAAAAGGAATGACTAACTGTTATTTAGTAACAAGTACATAACAAGTTCTCATTTCCTGAAACTAATGTTTACATGGAGCTCAAACCAAACCCTCTAAAGGTGCCAATAATAGTTGACCAGATGACCAAGAGGATGATCTACAGTCTCCTTTGGGATGATCTCCTTTAACGCTGCACTTTCAAATTTTTTTGTGGTCTGATTCCCTGAATTATACAGATGTGGAACACTTTTTAGCTGCATTTAATTTTTATATAGATATTTTTTCTTTTTGATTAAATTTAGTATCTACCAGTCTGTAGCATGACCTTTACTTTACACTTTACATCATCCTATCTAATTTATAAACGTTTAGCTTTAACCATGTTCTCATTGGTCCTCAGAGGGCAATAAGTACCAGCTAAAGTTAGCTTTATAATCAGTGTCAGGATATTTGCGTATGTCCCAGGCAAAAACCTTGACTTACTCACATTAAGTTAGTGTATTTATAATTTACATTCACATCATTAATAGAAAAAAATACAGTAGGGGAAGGTAATATTAGAATACATTCTTTAAATCTACTGCAGGAGTTTTGCTAAAGCACCAGTCTGTAGTTGGTGTACAGCATCCTTTCTGGGTGGGAACCTTTTTTTTACTTTAGAGAAAACTGTTAATTAACTCTGCTCACTGCTGTTTGGCTCATTGTTTAGTATTCAGAATCAATTGTTATATTCCTGTTCTGATTAATGTTGAAAGTCCACTTTGATGAGGTTTGTTTTTGCTTCAAGATAAAACTACTTTGAGGACCAAATAATTTAAAGGGGTCAGCTGAACAAATTGCTCATCAGTGTGTTGGGAGCAGGTTAATGTCGGGGCAGAGGGATCAGTCGAGTTACAAATGTTTGTCAAGAACAAAGAGTGTGCGTGGAGAGGATGGGCCAATCGTTTAATGGAGTCTGAAAACATTTCAAAGCAGATCAACGATATCTGACCTCATACTGTCAATGCTCGGCTCTGTTGTGAGCGTGTTTCTCTGTGTGTGTGTGCATTTTATAACAGTAAGATGTAGGTCCCATCATAAGAGGTTTGTTCCAAGCTTTAGCAAAGCAGCCACCACATCTCGGTCTTTACATAGATGGCAGCAGAACATGCAGCATAGAAACATGCTCACTCACACACACACACACGCTCACACATGCTAGAAACTTCAATAACAGAGCCGTAAAAAACACATTTCCTGGCATGCGATACACAAACTGCATGTATTCATGTGAAAAGCATGTTACATAATTTATAATCATAATAAATTCACACCACAGCCACCAATCACAGCCAATATCAAGAAACAAGAGGACGATTATTGGACCACAGAGCTGAGAAGTAAAGCGGTTTTCAAAATAAGACACCACCACACACAGAGGGGACAGTCCACGATAGCAAAAGACAATATCTACTTCATTATAAATTCACATAATAGTTTATTTATTTGGTGTACAAAAATAGTCAATCCCATTTCGAGTTGAGTAGAAAAAGTGCAGCGTGAGCAACATGCTGGAAATTAGATGAGTAATGACGAACCATAAAATGACACAATGCACAACAAAGAGCCACAACAGATATTAACAGCAAGTTGAATAACTTCCTGAACAGAAAATGGAAACCTGTCAGCATGCACACTGTTCACAGACGGACGGACACATGGAAAGGACAAAATGGAAATAAATAAAAACATGCCCCTTTTGCATTCCAAGGCCATTCTTTGAAGCTTCAGTCACATATGGGACTCTTGTGTTGATGTTCTGTTTGTAATGTCAATTTCTTTTATTGAAACACCTGAGATGCTGCTGATGTCTCTCAGTTGAAATGTGCTGCAGGGAAATGCAGCCATGTACTTTATCTAACGAGGATCAGCCATTTTGTGATATAAACCTCAGCGCCTGATAGGAGACTACCAGTCTGTTTTATCCCAAATTATCGCCCTGTTTCCACACAGTTTTGTTTCGTATGCGTAAATGGATTTCTTCACAAATTTCTTTTAAATGCCACCGCAAGCATGAGAGAGAAACTAAATTTCCCAGTTTTTATATGCGCTTTGGAGCACAATCGAGACAAAAGTGGGTGACAAATAAGTGAGGAGGTTAGCCTGCCAGGTGTGTAGCCTGTTTTGTGAAACATTTTGTTAAAGTTGTCAGAACCACTGTGCATGCACTCTAACTTATTCATGTTACACAGCTAGCATGTAACCAGTATTAGCTAAATTTATTGTCGAACGTCTCGCTCTTCACAAAAAGTGTATGAATAGAGCTGTATTAGCATTCGTCAATCAATGCCCTGTGGCACAGTGCATACAGTTTGTCCAGAATCTACCGCAAAGGTTTCAATGTCGTCGGGGCAAATTCCTGACCGAAAAAAACAGGAGTTTCACAAATAGAACCAAGATCACTGAGGTTACCACTGGAACGGATAGATCTGCGGCTGACTCGCATACGTACAAAGTGCTATGTGGAAACGAGGTGTCAAGCTTAGCAAGTGTAAATGAGATAATTAAGTGGAGTAATACCACATATATGCAAATGTTAGCATATCCAGCTAACGCGCATACTACCATAGCATTACTTCCAAGGCCATTTCATACTACATTTTTTTATGAGGTAACAAGTTACTCTAACATTATTCATGAATAGTACATCCACTGTATGGTATTTTCCCACTATGTGGATGGTGGTCTGGATGCTAACGTTACTATTCAGAGTTTAAGCTAATGTTAGCAGCTCTGTCTTGCTCTGTATTAGGAAGGTTACACTCCAGCAGCCACAGCTAAATCGTTTCCTAAGATTTTTTATGGTAATCAAAGACACTAGTGAAACTGCTTGGAAATGCGAACAATAAAGCATAACAATAACCTCTGTATTGCTTTTCCGAGTGTGTAAACTTAGCAAGTAAATGGGGCTACTTTGGAATGAAAACACAGTCATCTCTCACTAACTATTTCTGCATCTGCAACAAAGAATCAAGCTGGTGATGATGCTAACTTTTGCCTCAGACATGCAGCTTTAGCCCCAGTCTTTTAGCACAGTATTAATCAAGTGCATATTTAAGACCCCTTTACAGGTTTTGTTTTAAAACTTGTCAGCTGGAAACACTAAAAACACAGCCAGAGACGACCAACTAAAGTTAGCTTATAAAGCTAGGTAGCTACAGCTGATAAACTAAGCTAGCGACAGGTGTTTTTTAAGCTTGAACAGACTGGAAGCTGCTTTTGTCTAACACTAGCTCAAATGAATCAAAACTAAATGGCAAATCTGCCACCGTTATCATTGTAAAGTACATGTGTCTTGTGCGAGGACAGGGAGCTTGACAGGCGTAGCAGCAATAGTAACTAAGGTAGGTGGGGACTAGCGCTCGAATACAACACATTAGAGTGTCTGAAAGCTGTTATTTTACCCTCTGCAGCTCGTGATGACAATGATTTCATGCTACTTATGCTTTATGAAAGGGCCCACTTGGCAGGAAGGGATGAAAATGTAAAACATCAGTTACCGTCCCACTGAGGAGTTTCTTTTCAAAGCCAGAAACAACAGAGAGTTCTGGTAGGTTTTGTTGTTATTTTCAGGCTTCTGTGAGAGAACACTCAGCCTAAAATACAGTTTCTACATTCAAGGTTTGACTAAGGCTACGAGTCAAATCAGTAAAAGTGCTTTAACCCTCATTAACCAGCAGGATTTTCCAATTAAACCCAAGTCTGTGATTGGATGATTGATGCGTGGATTGACCAGCTGCTGCCCGTCGGGGCTGAAAAGGTCTCACCTCATGAATTTCTTGGGTTCGGTGGGAGGGGTCGGCGGGGGAAGAGGTTTGTTGGAGTTGAGTTCAAGGTGGTGGAGGGGGGAGTTGGGGAGGGGCTCTAGGCGGCTGGGCTGGGCTGGGGGCGGTGGTGGGGGTTGTGGGGGCTGCCCACTTCCCGAACCTGCCACGCCCACGCCCATACCCGATGCCTCCATAGCCCTGACATTAGAAGAGCTGCTGAATCTGCTGGCTGCTGTTTTCTCATTCTTTCTCTTTTGCTACAGACAAAAAAGAAAAGGAGGGGCATGGGGGTCAAAAAAGGAGCAAAAAAGGGAAGTTTGAAACAAAATCATAATAAAAGATAAGAGGAAATGGAGGAAAAAGAGGGAAAATGGAGGACAGGCAGAGCCCTAGAGGTCCATCCAGTGAGAGACAGGAAGAGAGCAGCGTGCTAACTTGATCATTTGAATGTTGATCGAAGCAGAGTGAATGGATCAATCTGAAGACTGGCATCAATCAGTCTCAGTCTGAAAGCATCAGTCGCTCTGAGCAGAATGGAAGTTCAGATGAAGAGAGATGTGTCAGAGCAGAAAACATCTCACACTAACAAATGGCTTGGAAAGCAAAGGAAAGCTGGAGAAAAAGTCAGGAAGAACAATCGAATCGGGAGGAAGAATCACTCGCAGATTTAGACGCACAAACACATAAATAAAAACCAGCACACGGTGAACACACGACACATATACAGATATGTGGAATAAATACATGTAACAGCAGGAAACATAAATACTGGAAGTTATAGAACCTGAGACATGATGTCAACAGTTATATACTGATCATGCAGAGGGGACCATTCAACTCAGACACACTGTGAGAGATGAAATATGTTTTTCAGGAGCACAAAGAACTTTAAAGACCCTGAAAACATATTTTCTCAAATTGCTTCTTATTATGAGCAAAGGGATCCGACAGGACCACACAGTTTTCTGCCAACGCCAGAACAGCTTTTGTCGTTTAATTAAATGTGATGTCACATCCTTCCATGCACCAATCAGGATTAAGCAACATTTGAATCAAAATGTGGCGACAGTTGTGGAGCTATGGTTGTGGCAGTGTTCCAGGGCCAAACCTAATTAGTATGCCAAAGATTGCAGTGGTTTAAACATGCTAGCTTCGTTTTTATATTTAAAAATGGTGGGAAAGAGAAAGAAGTCATGGTTTAAGTTAAAAAAGCCCATATCAGATACAGAATCAGAATCAGAAATACTTTATCAGAAATACTTTATTGATCCCCGAGGGAAATACAGGCCCATATTTAAGTTTATATTAGCCGGCGACCTCTAGTGGCCACAGTAATCATTACAGCAGCAGAGGAGGAAGTCAGGCAGAAGAAGTATAAAGTAACAAAGTTTGCAAATTGAGGAGGATGGAGTAAGATGGTTGCATCAAACGTTCACCCAGGAGAACACTGTTTGTATCCAGTGTGAAAGACAAAGCTGAGTTATTTTAACTCATGAGTACCCAATGAGGTCAGTTCGTAACTGAAGTTACACGAGTGACGTAGATATTTTAAACCGAACCAAAATGACTTCCTCAACCTCATCGACAAAGGTCTGCATCTGTTTTTCTTTCCTTCCTGGTATTTTCATACTTCTGATGACTTAACTTATGTAAATATGTAAGAAATGTACTTATTTTAACCAGAACCGTGATCTTTCTCGAGACTTAACCAAGTAGTTTGGGCGCCTTAACCTTTCCACAACTATTCTACAACATTAAAGGTCCACTTTGTAAGAAAATTGATATTTGAGTCTCTTTCCCAAATTGTCAAATACTGAAGCCTTGGGATCAAAGGTCGGGTCGGTCGCCATACCAGAGCGTAATATTTGAAGAGTTGGGAATGAGACTCAAAAATCAAAGATCTTACGAAGTGGACCTTTAACTTCGTAACATACTTGACGTCACGTATGTAAGCTCCTTGTGTTGTCACCAACAGACATACCTCCAGTTGCGAGGTTGTTTGGTCATTTTGACAGCACAATGTCAATCATTAGTTTGTGAGTTGAGTCAAGTTTAGGACATTTGTTAAGTTTAACTTTGTATAAACTTAAATGTTAACACATACAAATATATCATGTTTAAGTAATCTGTTGCCTATTTAAATATGTTTTCAGGGCCTTTTAAAGCTTTTTACACTTCAAATTAATGCAATTTTAACTAAAAAAGCACTTGTATCCCTTTAGGTTTGAGATGAAATGGGACACAGTAACTCTTTCATTAAAAGTAAATTAATAGATCCTGTTGTTCATGTTCAGTAGATTTGAGATTGCAACAGTATTGTGTATCTGTATACTGTGGATCCTTTTCATAAAAGTTGAAGGTTATTTCAATTCAACAATATTAACAGTATTAATGTTGTATTGTGGTGATGCTTGACTGTTCGATAACTTTTTGAACTGTGACACTTTGGTTTAATTGTTGTAAAGAAATGAGACCTTGTACAACTGTCAGCCTCCATTTCATACCAGAGAAAAAGAAGCAAAACACACCATATTTCCCATTAACTGTGCTGTTTCCTGTCCTCTTTCACTGTCCTTGGCAACTTTGTTTGTACTAAAAAGAATAAACTTGTAAAAATTGATTTTTCCATCGGCCCGACATTGCAGTGAAAGTTTTAGCTCTTTTTCGCTGGAACATCATAATCCTGTCTTTTGCAATAAAACACAAAACTTTCCTTTTTTTTTGTCATGGCAGCAGATTTCCTGCTCGGTTCAACCTGAAACGCTCTGGTGGAGGCTGACAGTCGGCACAAAATGGTCTCATTCCTTAACAGCAATTAGAGTAATGTTTGAAAATTACTGCGGCCATGATTTATGGCTGTTGCAATGCAATCGTACCTTTTTAAAACTTCGGCACTGATTGTTCTTCTGATCGATCAGCACTGACGGATATGAAATGAGATGCAGTGGATATCATCTTTGCTATGTAGTAGAACAAAGCGGCAGGCTGATCAGAGTGCCCCTGTGTGTGGTGTGTTACAGGATATCGGGGCCTACCTTGATGAGCGGGTTGATAACTCCTACGTTAGGACTGGCGTTGAACACTTTGTTGAAGTTGGTCTCCCTGTTGACGAGTTCCAGCTGGTAGAACTTCTTGTCGTCCTGGAGGAGAAAACCATGTTAGCTGACAGCCAGAAAGGCTGCGGGAGACTCAAGGGACTGTGAAATGACTGAAAATCACACATTTAAGAGTTCTGTCTGCAGTGTTTCTTTAGAGGCACACACATATTTGACGCTGCATTTTGATTCTGCTTCCCCGAAATTCTTCTTCCTACCTGGATTTAGGACTTGAAAGTTAGCTTTTAAACACTCAACTCTTCACCTCTAAATGACTGCAGACTGTGGATCTCAGACACAAGCTCGTGACTCAGGACCCTCAATGGCAGCAGCACTACAGCGTGACAAATTGTAAGCTGATTTATGAAGTCACCTTCATGTGATCAGAGCAGTGGAACCGCAGTAGCCTTGTGTTATTGTCAACGGTGTTCCAGACACACCCTATGAAAATCACAGTGTTAATGAGGTGAAGTACACTGGATCACAAACTGTCTGAGAGACAGAAATTAAGGTCGGCCGTGTTAATGCAAAGAACCTTAAAAAGAATGAAGGGTCATTACGTCACTGAATCTTGCTTTGGGGCCAGACTGTGTTGCCAGCTGTATCTATGGGTGATACATGGTGAAACACACTGAAACCCAGCATATCAACGTCGTATGACTTCTGATGAAGAAACGCCTCCAGAAAATGAAAGAACACACTTCAGAGAGCAGGTGAACCACTGATTTTTTCCCCAAATGATTGACAGAGCTGATAAAAGTGTGATTAAACGGAGCCGGTCCGACCAAATATCGCTGAAGAAACTGCAATTACACTCTGAACAGGAGGCTTTTCCAAACGAAATTGAGGGACGAACAACATTTCAATAAAACAATAATCACTGGTTAAGAAAATCTCTCTTCACTTTCTGGGACCTTTATAAAATTAACATCCCGTATGTAACATGTTTAATCTGCACTGAAGTCGTAGGAAGTGGCTGCACTACAGGGATTAGGAGGCATAGTTTCCCGCTGCTTCCAGTCTTTATGCTAAGCTACGCTAATTACCTCCAGGCTCTACCTCCATATTTAGTGTGTCGACACAACAGTGGTATCGATCTTCTCATCTTACTCTCGGCATGGAAGCAAGTAAGCTATTGAACTATTCCCCAAAATCTTTTTCCATGGGCGGTGGATCAAAAGACAAACTGAACCTCTAGATCAGGAGATTCTAAAACAAAGCTGTATATGTCTTTCGCAAACCTCAAAAAAAGAAACCACACCCCAGTCTCCTTGCAAACTATTGCATTTACTGTAAATTTTCAACTGACCAGGGGAATTATATCTTTAAAAACTCTACTTACAAAATGCTTTCCTGAAAAACTATTTGGCTTTGTGGGATACAAATGTCACACATGTCTGAAACTACTTCCTCCTGTATATAAGACACATATTACCTCATCAGCAGTTACCTACCACAAGTTTCTTGACTAGAGACTCCCTCTCTGACACCATGTCCTTCAGCTCAGCGATGATCTGCAGATCCTCAGGACGACTCTCCCTGTTCCTGAACTTCTCCTCTGTTCCTTCCAGCCTGTTAAGAGACAAAAACATTAATATTCTGCATGAGGGATCCACTGAGCAGCGTTCAGACTCTTAGGTAAACACAATAATTAAGTAATGAAAAAGGAAGACAGCATTCAAAACTTCTTCCTCAGCGGTGAACTGCGTTAAAATGCTCAGTTTGAGATGTGATCTAAGCAGGTTGTGTGTAAAATATGCAACATCAAATATCAATTACACATCAAAAAGAGCGAGGTGAAGATCTCGCTCTTTAAAGTGAGTGTGTACTCGATGGAACCTTATGTTGGTTAAGAGAATTAAATGCATATATTACAGGGAGCAAAGAGATGATGATTCATAGGCTTTTCTTTTTCATTAGCTTTTGATCAATAAAACAGTAATTGTCCCCAGTCCTTTCCCGTCGTTGCCCTCCTCTCCTCTCATTACAAAAACCATTAAGCAGCGGGGCGTTCAAATCAAAAATAGAGCTGCGCGGTTCCTCCGGAGGTTGTTTTCATTCTGTGAGTTATGAGAATTTTCAAAAAACTCTATAATGGATTTCTGCTACTTTCCGAGCGGCCCCTCAGAGAAATCACCACTCGTGTAAAAACCTCCGATTCATTTAAAATTCGGTGACATTTTCTCTAATGCAACACATGCTAAAGATCGCTGAGCAGAATGGGCATTAGCCGGCTGAAATGTTCTCAAGCGAGGAACAACCAATCATGAAGTGACACTGTTGCTGGGAAATGACTCATTTTTAAAAATTGTAATAAAATGAAACAAAACACAATTGAAAGCCTCCATTTGGCACCAGGAGCGCAAAGTTTAGAGAACAAATGCACTTTGGAAAGTTTTTCAGTTTCAATTCATCAGTTGCCCAATACTTCATATCACGTCACTGTCCTTTTAATGTGATACAGAGATGAACTAAAATTGCAAGGTTCAAGCATTTATCACAACACTGCAATTTGTAGACTTGATAAAAATGTACAAATTTTGTACAATTTTTTGTTGTAGTCACCTCTCGGTTTTGAGAATTACAAGACACCGTCCAAGATCCAAAACACAAGTTTAAACTGAACAAGAACAAACAAAAATGACATCTGAAGTACGATGAGTTTCAGTGAAACAACAAGCTACTGGAATATTAAACATGAAACCAGGGCTCGAGATGTCAACGTTGTTTCTGGAGCAATAGAAAACATGAAACAGAGATTTTCCTCAGGACGGGGTGTATGTATAACTATAAATTAACAAATGACAAACTGAACCGAGCACTGTCAACAACAGAGTGCGGCTCGCAGTGCAAGTCCTATGAAAAATATGACGCATTAAAATCGCGTTATTTTTTGACTGTAGCGGTGAGGTCTTCTGAGGTGTCTGTGTTTCTTATGATTAAACAAGGCTCCTCTGCATGTTCAGCTGTGAGCCCATTTCTTGTTTTACCAGTCCCTTATGTGACAGTGATTTAAGCAGCCTTTCACCTCCCACACTTCCACAGCACAAACCACTGAGGGGTCTCTTTGTGACATTCACGCCACAGTGTGAAATCACAGTTTCTTAAAGGCCGAGCACCAGAACAGCTTGTCTTCCCGATAAACTGCGTTCTCTCCATGGACTGTCCGCCGCCGCACAGGAGCAGCCACCGGAGCTCTGCTCAGTGATACTGATACATACTGATCTGCAGTTTCATCAGATACACTGCCTGCTGCTGCTGTGCTGGTCCTTCTGTGGACGTCTGATAGCCGATTCATCGTGTTTGTCAAACATTTTCAGCAGCTCAAACATCAGGATCAGGACTGCTCCAGCAGTGTCTCTGTTTGGCTTTGTTTTACAACGAAGAGAAGGGAACATTTTAGCTTAAACTATGTTCACTGAGCTTTAGGATTTGAATTATTTAACCGCTTAAAACTGTGTTAAACAGTCACGGAGCAACAGAAGGTATGATTTCTTAGCAAATCATAATGGCCTTTTTAAAGCTGCATTAGTCAGTTTATTGACCTCTAAAACAGGAGTTCTCAAAGTTTTGACGAGTTTGTGCAGATTTAAGGAGCCAGCCAGCATGTGATGGAGCGCGGCAGAGGAAGACCCATTAACTTTTCATCAGACTACTGATTTGTCTGATAATGGCAGTTAAAGCCGCAGCAGACAACTCTAGAGAAAGAAAGTATTTCGTCAAATACTGGCGCTTTGGGTCGGCCACCGGGACGCTTGTTCGGTTAAAGCTGAAACGCAACAGGAGGTTTTTCTCCAGACCAGAAAAGGAAGTGCCTGTAAATGATGTGCTGTTTCAAGTTTTATCCTAATTGCCCTGAACAGACGCTTTAGCCAAGAATCATACACTGACAGCGGGAAGGACTTCCAGAGAGTCCATTTGTCAGTAAACTCCCCAAATGGAGCTCATTTGTTCCCACTGAGGCTGGTGGGGAGTTCATGATCCGATCCAGACATTCAGGTTTTATTCTGCTTGTTCCAACGTGTTCAATTCTTCTGTTTCTGTACTTTTTGTTGTTTGCATTTCACACTTAAACGTCTGGTATCTCATGCCAATAAAACCCGTTGAATTGAATGTATCTCTGCTCTCACTGTGGCCGTTTTCTCTCGGGGCAGGAGCACACTGAGTCCAAATGTTTAGAGTCCAGCTATTTTACGCCCGACTGCCACAGCATCAGCAACCCTTCAGTGAGCAGGAAGACCCTCTGTGACACCCAGCTGGACTGTCAGTGACACATGAAAGGCAGGGGGAGGCCGGTGTCACCCACGGCTTCCATCTTATTTTTGGGTTTGTCTAAGATCACATAAACAGAGTATCTCAAGCGACTGGACAGACGCACCTGCTATTGCTCGGCTTATACGCAGCCATCAGACAGATTTACCTGCAGGGGATGAAAAATCCACATCTATCCACAGCATGTTTAAGCTGATAAGAGATATTGGACAGACACTACTGCTCCAAACGTCTGTAGCAAAGCTGCAGCGAGGTACTGATGTGGTTCTTCAGTTCATTTTTGGTGAACGTGAGTCTGTTTTCAAGGTGCTATAACTCAAATCTGACAATGACTGATGGTCACAGGGAAGTGTTGGGTGTGTTACTGTTATCATCGCTACCTTCTGCTTGTCTTTTGTAATTTTGTCTCGCTGCTGCTGCTGCCGCAGTGACTGGCAGCTTTAACAAAATCACCGGACTGAATGTTACAAATTCAAGTGCTTTTCAATGACTCTCCAGGTCCGATTCCAATTCCTTGGCTCTTGCTCGCCGTCCAGAGAGTCTTGTTTGAACTCACAAATGTTAAACTGGTCATTTTTAATGGGTAATATGGCAGGCAACCAAAGCATTGTTGCTATGGTAACATTTCCAGATGGTGTCCGGATGATTTTGACAGACACTTGTGAGCTGGAGAATTGCTGTGCGTGAATACAAACTGCATCTCCAGTTGGCGTGATGACTAAAACCCAAACAAACACACACTTCAACTCGCACACATGCTTGCTAACTCCCATAGGACCGAGCAATAAGGCACAGACGCAGGAAGAAATATTTAAAAATTCATGAAACTTAAATGTTGGAGTATTCTCAGTGGCTGTTTTTGGAGAGGGAGTGAAGCTGTCGTCATCGCAGAGATTGATGAGGCGGGAAGGGACAGGGCTGCTGGTTAAGATGGATCTGTGTTTCAGTTAATTAGATGGAAGACAGTGGATCTTCTCCGGGGACGGCTCAGGAAATGCTTCTTTACCAGGGAGAGTGAAGAAACAGCCAGAATATAAAAACTGCTGATCATTAAAGTAAATTTGTCCCAGAAAACTGAAGCAGACTGCATGTTTAGTCTGGAAGATGATTTCACCGTGCAGACTGTCTCTTTCCACTTTATTTTTTAAAAAACTATGCAGTTGTTTTGACAGGTTTTCCAAAGTTGAGCCTCTTTGGTCAAGTCAAGGCTTCAGAAACTTGTCAGAGATTCTTGTCAGAGTTTGGTTTCAACTAAATACTGTGTTAGATAGTGTTAGTTACACATACAAGAAACTTAAAAAAAAGCTTAATATCAGCCGATAATTAGTCAGGCTGATAATCAGTCTATCCCTCGCCCTACTCTGCTTCTGAGTGGTTGCATTTGTTGGTTAGGTTGAGGCATGAGGAGGGAGATTGGTTAGGATTCAGGTGAGAATATCAGGGTATCCAATCAGAGGGTTGGTGTTAGTAAAAAAAAAAAAGCAGCAGGATCCATAAAGAGACAACAATGACTGCTTACATGCTGATGTTTGGCAATTATACTTGCCATGTTTACCATCTTAGCTGTGTGTTAGCACGCTAGTATTTGCTGATTAGCACTAAATCCAAAAATGTCATTAGCTTCGCAGGTATTTGGTCATAAACCAAAGTACTGGATAAATAAAAATTCTAACCTGATGAATTCACTATCTGGAAAGTTAAGTCATCCTCAGAGTTATTACAATTATGAGAATTCTGTCATAAAGGTCAACTTCATGGTGGTGCAAAATGAAAAGACTGAGGATTTAAGGGTATTACATCTGAGAGTTGTTGAGATATTTCAGGACCGACCAACCGACCGACCTTAAATGCTTCGAATTAGAGCATAACAGCTTCTAAGATTAAATGTCATCACATCCATCTCTGAGATAACTGAGCTAACTAAGTCCATCCTCTGAAGAGAAATAAGGTTGAAAAAGCCAGTAAGACGACCCAGAAAAAACCTACATCAGTAAGAAGTTGACTCAAAAGAAAACTAGGCAGCACTGTATATTTTCAATGTTGTTTATGTAAGATGAGCTTCTTGGCCTCTGCAGGCACATTTTATTGATTTTCATTTTTTTGGACTGTCAGTATTTGTGCAAATATAACAGAGGAGAAAAGAGAAAACACTGAGCACAGTTTAGTTGATTCTTCTGCCTTATTAGACAACAGAGAAAATATTGGAACATTTTAGGAACTGCTCCTCTACAAATCTATCCAACTGTCCTTGTGTTGTTCTTGAGATCCTGTTGAACTATAATGTATATCTTGTGTAATTCAGACTCTATCAGGATGTTCTTCTTCAGTCCTGCAGGTGGTGCTTGTCTCTCAGCTGAGTCAGAGTAAAAGGAGGTCAGCTCTGAGGAGGAAGCTTGCTGGCTGCATATCTCTGACTTTCATGTAGCTTTTCTTTCTTTATCTCTCTCGGTTTTATCTGTTGTCCTTTGTCTGTCTCTCCTGAGGTTTGGTTTCGCTCATTTCCCTTGTGACTTGGCATCATCCACTGCCCAACGGCAAAAAATGTACCTCTCAACTCAATTTCTTTCTGTTTTCTTCCTCCATACATCCATCTTCTTCTCTGAATCTTCCTACCTGCAGTCATTCAAGTCACATCTCATACACATTCTTCTCACTCTCTGCATCGACATACTGCATCCACAAAGCTTTCACTCTCTTTGCTTCACCCGACACCTAACTCCACCTCTCTCTCCTACATTATCTTCCCTGTATGTCATCTGCAGGCCATCAATAATACATATCTGCTTCTTCATCTTGGGTAATGTCTTTCCACTAATTAGATTCTCTCACCCTGGTGTCATTACTTTCGAAGCTAAATGTCTTTGATCCGTTTTTCATACAAGTCTATACGTTACCTTTGATCCCTGCAAGTTCTCTCTCAGTTTGATGTTATTCCACACTGAACATTTGGCAGAACATGTCCTGAGTTTGAGGATGTATAGTTCATCTTATATGGATGTTTTACAATTACAGGAGTCCAACCATCTCAGGGTGTATAACTACTTTTCTATATTGTACATTCGCTGCTGTCATCCTTCAACTGTGTTTTAGAGTCAGAAAAATTCAGTGTTTGCAGATATCAGAGTTGGGTTTAATATTTTGTAAGACTGATTTATTTAAAGGTGAATCATTATGATGATATTTCAAACTGAATTAGAAAGTAATAACCAATGCCTTCCTTTCCCTGCCTGAACTTGCCGTGTCTTTGTCTTCCCAGGACTCAAGAGTCCTGGTCGAAGCACCAGTGAATCACCTTGCTCCTGTATTCCTTGTCATCAAACTGGCCTTCATCGGTTACAGAAGCTGTGTTTCGTTCCGGTCTGACCGTGTTCACTGAGAGGCTGCTGATCTCAGTGCCATTGCCTGCTTTCATGGCTCCGGTTCTGGCGTTCTTTCTGGCCCCACTCCCCGCCCACTTTCTGGATAGGTCCCTCCGTCGCGGACATTAAAAACCTCCTCCTCCTGGCAACAAGAGCTCCTGTGCACTCCTCTGGTGCTCTAAGCCCACAGTCCGGACTGCTACCTGCACTGTTAACTGAGCTAACCAGCTTTGACTACATTTAGACAATCAGTATCATGTAAGTTAAAATACAACAAAGGGAATATTTAGAATATTATCCTGGCGGTATGATAAAGCTTTTGAAACAACATTTGTGGAGAAAATTGTCAAGAAAATACAAGTGAACAATCAAATGAATGAATCGTTTGGCTGTGGTTCGTCAAAAATGTCTGAGTGTTTCTAGAAATCCTGGCAGCAGCACTGACACTAGCCACAATTTAATTCAGTGCATTTTGGCAGGAAGAAATGTTTTTTATTTCATGCTCAATGATTTTTAGCTGTTTTGTGTTTGTCTGCTTAAACGATGATGACACCCCAAATCTTCTGTGCCTCCTCTGTGGTTTCATACTTCAGTGAAGACATAGATACGATGGCACTGTTTGGACTCAACAGATGAACATATCACAGCAACGTTCGCAACAAATGAAATCCAAAATTTCCGGCAGACTGGACAGTTGTTACAGTTGTTGTGACGCAGCCGTGTTGACGCACACCAGGAGTGAATGCAGCAGTTGCCAAGGCAAACACACGTCCTTGGGTGTGACACCTCATAAACCTGAGAGCTTTTGATATCAATCTTTCATTAAGTTGGAATCAAAACACCTACTTTAATCAAAGACTCCAATGTAGCTCGAGACAATGCAGCCGTTTGTGTTTCGCTCGTTCTTATCTTTGATTTCAGGGTGTCATTTTTATCTTTTTGCTGTTTCTCTTTGTTTTGAAAATGTGAACACATTGTCTCCTGAAGAATGCAGCTCAGGTACACACTGAGGGTGCACCGGTAAATCTCTCTGGGTGCTGCCTTTCATGGTGAGCCAGTTTCGTCATGCACCGTCATGCTCGGTGCAGCTGTATGACAGCAGCAATATGATTAGCTGAGAAGAAGAGAATTCATCACGGCAGCCTGCTATTTATACTTCACTTTACCTGACGCAAATGAAAATAAAAATAGTCTGCGTGGATCCTGACTTACGACTGTAAGTTTGTTAAGCTATGCTCCAATTGTCTGTGTGACGCAGTGATTTTTTAGGTCACTGCATTGAAAAAAGTACAGTGTACACTTTATTTTCCCATATTTGATCATCTACTCAAGTAGAGGGCAGGTTAGAGCAAGTATAGATAATGTGAATTAAAGGAATTAAGGGACAGTTCACCACAAAAACAAAATGCATATATTCGTCTTACCTTTACTGCCATTTATGAATCTAGACTGACATTGCTGTTGAGTTTTTTTGGCGCTTTAAGCACCACAAGCGAAGCACATGTAGTTTTATTATATTCAAGAGAAGGCAGAGAACTCTTTGGCTGATATCTCCACAACTCTGCAACTCACACTAAAACAGCTCCACAGGTAGGAGGGGAAATATGGGCTTCTGATTTTGGGGTGAACTGTCCCTTTAAATCTGATGGGAGGAAAAGAGAAACCTGGAGTGATCAGGCAGGTGTTAATGCGTCTTCTGTTATTCTCCCCAGAGAAAACTTGTCAGTTGTTTTCAGCCTCCACTTGCCACCTGACAGCGCACAATTACATTATCTAGGACGAGTAGGTTGACCTGCTCACATCATCAGTCATGAGTTAAGAGTTAGACAAGTGTTGTATCTCTTATTTCTCCATTGTTGCATAGCTGTTTGAAGACCACACAAGCACACAGTCTGTTTACAGTATGTACGTACAGTATTTGGAGGGCGGAGATCTTGTCTTTGAGCACTTCCTGGGCTTTGTTGAAGTCTGACAGCATGTTCTGCGTCTCTCTGCTGTGGACGGCGCTCATCTCGTTAAGTTCCCTCTCGTGCCTCTTCGTCAACTCTTGTTCGTGAGCCCTGAGGAGAGAGAGAGAGGTCAGACGAGTTTCAGTGTTTTATGTTGTAGCTGGTCAAGTAGGCTTTGAATTTGAATTTTCGTTAAATATGTCTTAATATAAACGATTTTTCAAAATAATATTTTCTGTAAAGTATCTAGTAACTATAACTGTATGTAGCTGAGTAAAAATGACAACATAGTGAAGTATGAAGTCGCATCAAATGGAAATACTCTGCTGACATTTTGATATAAGGCTTTCTTTACCTGTATCTTGCTGGTTTTGTATATGAGAACAATTACTAACATACATTATCCTGCACACTACATAAGGATAATTAAAACAGCTTCAAAGAACTTTCTGTTTTGTTGATTCTGGCGGCCCCTGTGGACAAAATCCGTATGAGCACCACTGCCTTGATCTGGCTAGCTCATTTATTTGTTTTGAAGCGAGTGAAAGAAAGACGCAATGTAGTGGTTACATGTAATCCTTCAGCCAATAGATATGGTTGCCGGTAAAAGAAAATTTGTTGAACTTAAACTTCACTAAAGGTAAAATTAGCACCATTTCCTAGAAATGTTATGTCTTAATAATAATAAGCCAACAGCAAGATACAACTCAGTAGCAAAGCCAACATTAAATGTCACGTTGTAAGTCAGTTGCCACCAGACTAAAGAGCAGCTTCTTTCCTCAGGCTGTGAGACTAATTATTTAGGTCATATAGAAGCATCAGTATTAAAATGTCCTTCAAGTACAAACAGATGCTCCATCTTATTGAAGTTTGGTGACCATGGCTGTTACCAATGTCTCCCCCCTACGTCACAGCAATTAAACAAACAAGTCCTTCCTCTTCACTGGTAGTCCCAGGAAGTTGCAGGGGAGGTATTCACATTAGAGGCTGACATTTGTTCGGGAATCCCACGGGTCACGGGATTCCCGTGGGATTCCCACGGGATGGGAGTCAACCTTACTATTAATCACGTGATTGGGACGGTACAGGATAAAAAAGTTAACGGGAGCAGGCGGGAGCGGGAACCAACTGATAGGACAACAACAACAAAAAACATAGGACAGGCGCACCGCCACTTTGTAGTTTTCTTTCCATAAGCCTATACTGTTACGCAAGTCAAAATAACTACACAGCCCAGAAGCCAACAGTGCTTCCGGCCGCCGCTTTCCGCTGCTTTCCATCGGAATATCAACTGTCTGACTCGGTGTACTCTCAGGAGCCCCGAGTCGGAAAGTTGATATTCCGACCAAAAGGGGGCGTGCCTCGGTGAAATGTTGCGAGACAGCTGCGAGATTTCCCACTTTGCAACTCGGGCGAGTGGTCTCCCATGCATCTGGAATGCAGCATAAGAGGCACACTTGCAAGGCAAATTCTGTTTGGGTTTATTCAACTAAGGTAGGCATGGTGTGACCCATGTAGTTTTCTTGTTTGTTAGAAACAGGGACTTAGCAGGTGGTCCTCCACAGAAAAACTATAGGGACCACAGGCCATGTATTATTTATGTTTTGTGCCCTTTAGTGAAGGTGTTTTGTTTGGATTAAGGCAATAAATGCCTCCCTATATTACCACAGATGAACTGTTCCTGTTGCCATATCTTTTAAAATGACACTGCAGAAAGTAATCTAAAAAGAATGGGGAGAAGATCAAATCAAATTCAATGTATTGCCTAAAGACTAGAAGAAGAAAAAAAAAATGGGAGCGGTACAGGAGTGGGAGTCATTCTGAATGGGAGTGGGATGGGAGTGGGAGTCATTTTACCAGGAGTGGGATGGGACAGGAATTTTTTTTTACTCTGGCCCGGGATTGGGACGGGACAAGATTTTTTCTGTGGGAGTGGGATGGGACAGGAGTGAAAATCCACTCCCGTGTCACCCTCTAATTCACATCCCCGGTGCCCCCATGTTCGAAAAATCAGCGCAAGAGTTCCTTCTTGGATGCCCCAATGGTTGATAAAACGGGCCCTCTAGGTTGCCCTTCTAGCGGACAAACAATACAACAATACCCCCCCCAATACAAGTGGTGCGTCCACCGCTGTTCCTCTTAATGACGTCATTTTAATGAAGCCATGTGTGTGAAGCTCAAAACCACTCTCCAAAACATCCTTGGTGGCTCAGAAATAACACCAACTTCATTCATTTTACTTTCAAATGGGTGACATTTCCCTTTAAGACTTAATCAGGACCTGCAGACTCTCCTTCTTCGTCCGTCTCTCCCACGAGAAGCGAACATAATGGATTGTTCCCCAGAGGAAACGGTGGTGAGATTAGGGGAAGGCGACAGATGCACTGAATGAATTCCTCGAACATAATTGCATGAAAACATTCTGTGAATGTAATTGTGATAGAAATATGACTTTTGGGTTTTTCGCAGACAACATGAAAATGTACCAAACCATAAATATGTAATGGCTTAAGTGCAAAACACGACATGTATGGAAAACAAATGCAGAGGAAGTGGTAATAAATTCGTCTTCTGATCCAACATGTTCAATTTGCAAATGTAGAAGGTTTTTCTACCGGAGGAGATGAGCTAAAGAAAGTGGAGGATGACGGAAAACGGGAATAAAAGATGATGATAATTAAATGAGGAGGAGAAGAAGACTGATGAAAGGGATGTGAGGGAGTGAAGGAGGACGGAGGAGAAACATAGATGTCTGTCTGCCTCTCACTCTGACTGGGCCAACTCTCCCTGAGGGGTGCACATCTTATCTCTCTCTGCTTCCTCTTTATTTATTTATCATCCTATTTTTATCCCTGTGACCAGGATTCAGACGGGGAGTTACGTAAGAGAAGGGGGAATGTGCTGCGCATGGGCCTGCCAGCCAGCACAGAGAGAGTGAGAGGATGCATATACATGAAGGCTAGCAGCGCATGAATTAACGATACAGAATAAAGCATCATGGATACAGTCATCAAACGTACACAAAGGCATGAAAAACCTTCAAACACACACACGTAACACATAACTCCATGGCTACAGATTGATTCTAATGAGTTGCTGGACCACATAAGCCATACAGCGCTTTCACAACACAAATTCATAACACGCCGCAAGGAAACACATGATTATAGATTCCATTTCGCCTCAACCCTTAATAACCTTCACGTCTCCTAATCAATGGGCTGCTGACACTGGACGAGAGACAGAGAGAGGGGGGGGACAAAAACACAGGGACTGATTTGCCTCGTTTGGTTTTTCTCTCTCTTTCATCTCGCTGTGTTTTCCTCGGGACCGGAGCAGGAGTAGGATTGCAGAAACTATCGTCATCCAGATATAACAACAGGGGTTAAATTCAGCAACATGCACAGATGACAGGGGCCACCAGCAGAAAAGGAATGTGTGTGGGCATGTATGTGTGTGTGTGGATGTCAAGGCCGTCCTGAAATGTCAGTGATAATGTCCTATCAATGTTCCTAATGTTGCTACTCTGTGCTTATTTATCCAAGAGAATAGCTCAATAATCTGGGAAATACTCTTATTCCCGCTCTCCCCCAGAAAGAGATGAGAGGATCAATACCACTGGAGCCTGAAGGTGATTGTCTAATACATCAGGCTTTTGTGTGCAATGGGAATGTGTAAACTCTGTATTTACACCCAGGTCAATTGACCAAGGTGGCTAACTTCCAGTTTAGCGTCCGGCTATCTTGAATGGGGTTAAAATTATTTAATCGTGCGGCTCCTCTAGACTTTTCAAATGTTATCAGACCGAATGGTTCAAATTATGACAGTGAAACGAGTCACTTCGTGGGGGCTGTGACGCTCAAAACCACCTTTATACAGACACTTCTTTCACAATGGGTCTATTGTTGCTTTCTCATGATTGGGTCCATGTTGCACCGCCATGTTTCTACAGTAGCCCAGACCGGACAAACCAAACACTGGTTCTTGAGAAGGCCTTTTGCGTTTTTAGCAGCTACCATAAGTGAGAATGAGACGCGGGGAGTTCAGTTTGTTGCAATGTCAAACCTCAACTCTAGATGCCACTAAATCCTACAAAATTTCACCTTCCATCATTTGCTCAATCACCTTTCTGTGGCTGTGTAGGCCTGTAGTAAGCCCACCCAATCATTTCTTGTGACCCAAATGAGTGAGAGTGGTTTTGGAGAGAGGTCTGAAGGAAGAGTGCAGGATTTTTTGGTTGGATAATTTTAAAATCGACATTATCAAGATTTAACACACTAAACAACGGTGGTATCAATCTTCTCATCCAACTCACTCCAGTATATTTCCCAACATGTTGGAAGTATTTCTTTAATAGAAGTAAAACCTAAATTCCTGATTCTTGATCAACAGAAAATTCACAATAAAAGACATCCGTCTCGTCATACAATGTGAGTGGAAAATGATCAGGCAGAACATAATAATATATCAAGTGCTTATTGCCCAAAATGGAGGCAGAGAGAGTGAAAAGGACCACCACTCTGAATTCATGAGAAAGATATTCAGTAGTTTGGTTGCCAGGTTACAGTGTATTAAGATGAACTGCAGTGTGAACACAATGGGGTCTATGCTTCCTGGGCTTTGGTTGTGGAGTTGCATGTTTGTGAGACGAGGATGAAACTGTGCGGCTATAAATATTTCATACAGACTGAAACAAAATCTGACACAAACAAAAGAGGAGAGACGACTCGTATCAAACATGGATAAGAAAGATGATGTCAGTTTGGCAGCTACTGAAGATAAGAATTCACTTTTCTAACATACATGACAAATGGGACAGTCAGATTTAAAAACAAGAAACCATTTTACAGTAAGAAGGTCTTGGTTAACTGAAGCAGGAAGTTTTTGAACAAGTTTTGAAGGCCAGTGGCAAAAAAACTTCTACTCATTTCTGCTCTTGTCAAGTGTTTTTGGACAAAATCAAATCAGCAGAGCTCCCAGGAAACAGCAAAATCCCTCTGTTTTCGCCGAGGCTTTCATTTTAGTATTGTGTCTGCTCCGAGCGCTGAGTCATACCTGATCTGCTGATTGGCTTCACTGCGGATCTTGAGCACCTCCTTGCCCTTGAGCTCCAGCTCTTTAGTCAGAGTGCTGATGTTCTCGTTGAGCGTGTGGATCTGGTGGTCCAGCTGAGCGATGTGGTTCTTCCTCCGGGACACCTCCTCCTGCAGCTCAGTGATCCGACCCAACAGCTCTCGCTCCTGGGATAGAAAAAAAAGGAATCAGTGTCGTTCATTGTCATGGTTTAAAGAGTTGAGGTCCCACTGTGATGATGTGAGGTTTTTAATTACAGTCTCTCTCTGACTGATATCAAGTATAAACCCTCCATCAGATTTTCAAATTAAAGTCAAGGACAGAGCAGGTTCAGCAACTTTCTCAAAAAGTTGAAACCACAGTCTGACAGGTCAATTCAATGAATGTTTATTTTATTATTATGTCTATATAATTTTTACACCCAGCTTATTTTGGCTAAGTTTATGTATACATAGGTGTATAATATAAAATATTCATGCAGGAAAGTAATCATGGGTCTTGACAGAAAGTCAAGGGCTTGAGACTTGACTTGGACTTGAAAGTCAAAGACTCGTGACTTGTTTAAAAGTGATGGGGAGGAGATATTACTTTGATTAAGAAGAAGTTAAGACATAAATAAGATTAAGCACTTAATTGTTTTTTTGTTTGACTGTATTTAATGCGCTAAATATCAATAATTATAATACAAATTCAACTCACTGCCAAACCTTCTGAAGAGGTTAGATACATTTGCCAATAATAACAACCATTATATCATTAGATGACGTTCAACATTAACGTAGACTGGAAGGGTTATTCTTACATCTTGTGGTTTACACAAATCTTTATGCATTTCAATTAAATAAAACTATTATGAAGTAAAACCACACAGATGAGACAGTGAATAGTGAATACAGCTATGCAAACAGCTTCATTAGATCTCATTTAAATCAGCGCTTAAAACATTACTGTTTACTGTGTAAGTAGATACATAATTTATTTTTATGTCTCTGTAAAGCACTTTGAATTGCCTTGTGTCAGAATAGTAATGCTATTCAACAACTTGTCTTTGTGACATTGCACACACTGCGTATTGTATTGTAGTTAACAACAGGGCTTCTTAAAAAATGGTTTCTTAGTTAAGTTAATGCATCAAATCTTATGTAAAATGCTGTATTTATGTAAATGTGGGTGGAAAACATTTTATATAATCCATAGTTGAATCAGCACCTTTCTGAAACAGTTCAGACAAAAGCTAAATATGATTAGCCTTCAGAAACAGGATTTAATACACAGCTGTTGTGTTTGATTACATTCGGTGGCATTAGGCACACAGTGCATAATAAGCTTAAAACTCAGAATATTGGTCTGTTTTGACTCTTGTCTTGCGTGTTTAATGAAAAATAACTGGAATAAGGCATTTTTCACCTTCTTGAACACGGCTTAAATGCTTGTTTTTGCATTTTCTTAAAGCCAAACTTCTTGTGGAAAGTGTATGAAACAGTCTTGATACACTGTTTTTTGTGAACAGAAACAAACTCTACCCATAATTAATGAGATGATTAATCCACAATGAGTCAAAATCAAAGATCAAAGCTCCATAGTGGCTGTCAAAAGCTGGTAAACTGACAATGAATGTTAATGAATGAACTGACAACATTCATCATCATTCGCTGTCCAACAATGTATTGTAAACAGACATCCCAGTGTGTAGAAGAGGCAACTATTGTGCTGAATGTTTCAGGTATGAATTACAAAGCGTATCGTTCTTGACTTTATAACTTAAGGGACACTTTAGAAACGCTTAAATAGAACAAAAATACACTTGTTATAACAGCTCTCAGACCTTAAATTTGCAGAAGGATGGTGGCAAAGGCGATATGTAAAGAGGGACTGTTGGTGTGTTGGTGGCTAACGGAAAGTAACCTGCTAAAATTTACCCTGTAAGACAAGTTAAACTTATGAAAAAAAGACTCACAGATATCACAAACACTATATTTCAGCCAACGTCAGCACTGTACAAGAATAAGGTGCTCGTTTGAATCACTCAGTCAGCTTCTAAATTATCAAAGTTCTCCAAATCCCTGAATGACGTCCATGTAAAAACTATCCAAATTACTCATAATTTGCCTGCAGAGCTCCACAGTCAAACAGAAGAACTGGTTTATATCAGTCCTGATTTCAAAGTGAGAAAATGAACACGCTCTTTCTTTTCTGAAGATGAGTCAGTATAAAGATGCCCTTCAAATAAGTGACTCACTTCTTCTAAAACTTGGTGGATTATGAAAGTTTTTCATTTCTGGCTGATGAAGACGGATTTCAAAAATAAAATGTCATCCAGTTGAAGGATAAGGCTGGAAAAATTCTAGATTTTTCTTTCTGTCAACAAACCTTGTACAGAAAACCCAAAACCAACATTGAATTGATCCAAGGAACAAGTATTGTCTGGTAAAACTGAAGTCTGATATAGATTGTATTCCTCTGTGTATAGGGGTCCATTGACGTTCAAAAACGTGTTAACAACATCTGGGAGGCATGTTTCTTAATGGGGAAAATGGGCACTGTAGTTTATTTTGACTTAATCAACATTTATCGTCCTGCTGCCATAAAATGCATAAAGTGCAAAAGTACTTTTTCCTCCTGTTTGGCTAATGTTTTCGAAAAAACTACAGTAACCAGATCTTTTAGGAAAATTAATAAGCATTTAAAAAACAAAACAGTTTTCAAAGATTTATGTCTTCAGCGGGGATCAGTGGACAGACTTGCAACAACTGATTTTGAATCTGTCTTCCCCTTCACCATAACCAGACACTAAATATAAGACATTATTTTATTACAAGCCATCAAGGCTGCCAAACAGGTGACCAGAGTTTGAGTCACACCGCTGGATATTTTTAAGGACACCTGGACCATTTTCAGCAGTTTTAGTAGCAACAAACCTCTGTGTGTTTTTTTTTAGGAGCGTTAGAGACATTTCTATCCATCAAAACCGGGTGTTTTTTAAGACGACAATTCCTGCAGACATTTCCAGCTGTTTTTGTGGCGAACCATGATGCGTTCCTAACCCTAACAAAGTGTTATTTCTGCTGGAATAGAGCATGAGCACAGAGTTGTGACAAAAGAGAAATAGCCATCTCATTAGCCAGCCATCAACAAACAAAACTGCCAAGTCCAGAGTTAAAATCCACATTATGATGGGAGGCAGAGCGGGCCCTGTTTGTCAAATTGCTCATTATGTTTAGAGACTTGAATTAGGGAACAAAAAGCAAAGATGTGATCTTCAGTCTCCCAGTCGAGGGCCACTTAACTCCATCAGAGTCAGATTAAATATCGTCGAGTTATTGTCCGCTAATGATTCCTCACTCTGCAGAAATCTCATTCTACTTTCCTCTATAACAATTTACGCCAAGGGCTATGTTCATACATCCAAAAGCCATAATCTTGTGTAATCACCTCATGGTCGCAAACTCCCGTCTCAGTATCTGTCTCTATCTGACTCTACCTCAACGTTTAATTTAATGTCATTGGCTGATTTTTGCTGTCAATAAACCTAGCGGCGCAATTAAGCACAGCAGGGACAGGGCAGATTAATCTTTAATGACTCATTTACTCATTTTTACTCTCAGTCTCGTCAAACTCCTGGCTTCATTCTGGGAAGAGATGACGCACAAAAGCAAATAAAACAACAAGCAAACAAGAAAGGGATGAAAAAAGAGCTGGCACAATAAAAGGAAGGAACAAAGAAGAAAGAGGATAAACCCAGAATTGGTTCCTTTCAGCGCATTCAGGACGATTTAAAGGAAACATAATGCACTTTTTTTGAACAGTCTGATCTAATCAGACTGAAGCAGAAATCTGTTGGCTGTTCATATTCACGTCAGATGAGCAGTGAGATAAAAATGATGGTGTTGACTGCGAGCTGGTTTTGGAGCATCGAGCTTTATTTCTTCTCTCATCTGTCACTCTGTCATCACTCTCTATTCTCTCTTTTTTTGTAATCTCATTTCTCTCTCCTCTTCAAACAACCCTGGTAAATAAACAAACAGCACTGTAAAGGAGGATATGTGCACCAGTTTTTTGCTTTAATGCCAGTTTCCTTCTATTCTCATTTTTAAGTCTTTGAAAAATAAATAAGTTGTTCAAATATTTATCAAGCGACTCGGCTGGATTTGGGTGTGGTTTTCTGATATACTGAAAATGAAAAATATATACCTACAGTATATCAAAGATAACGGGAGAATACAACTTATCTGATATCCAGTATGACTGAAAGACTTTATAGAACGAGTTAGCACTGAACTGGCTCCTTAGAGAATATCATAAATGTGAATGATAAGATTGTGATGTTAACCTCAGATTTAATGGACAATTCTAGTGCGTAAATGACAATTCACAGGCCTTTACAGTCTGTCAACAGAAGGCCAGATCTTCTGTGACATATCGAATAATTGTCTGGCTCTAACTTGGTTCAATATAAAGGCCCTGATCTCTGATCAGGACGGTGACTCCGGGGATGAGAAGACACGGCAGGAAGGGACAGGAGAGGTGTAAAGCAGCAGAGGGCAGAGAGAGAGTGAGCTGAGGATTTATTTGGACCAAACCAGAGGTGACTGTGGGAAGATAAACCAAGACAGTTTGCGTGAGTTTTATTTTGTTTATGTCAAGTTTGAATCAAGTGAGTTTTACGATGAGTTAGTGAGGCAATTAAGCTCGTCTTAGTTCGGTAAAACTTATTTTCTAAGTCAGAATGTGTATGGTTGAAATTGATCCTTTCTTGACTTTTTATGAGTTTATTTTGTTGATCTATTAGACTTAGTCGTGAACTTGCTACTTTTACATCACCCAGCTTAAACTACGGGGGCTATCGGACTCTCACCTCCCTATACCTCTTTGTGGTACAAAGTGGTATAGGGAGACAGAACGGACTGGGACTAGCATGCTAACTTCAGTGGCCATCTCTGTAACACAGACATGATGCCACATACTGTAGGCATCTTTGACATACCATCAACACTGTTGTTTCTTCACACTCTATTGATAATGCTCATATTCTGGACACTTTTTACAAACTTTTTAAAACAAATGATGAGGTTAACATATTGGACTGAGAGCTGTAACAGAAAATGACAGCACTTCTAAAATACTTCACATGTATTGATAAAAATAATAGTTTCAAGTTCAGAGTAGAAACAAGAAAGAAAGACTTTGTCACAAACATCAAAAATAGAACAATATCATGGAAATAGAACTAAATAGATATCGGGTGTCAAGAGACGCCGATGATGTGATAATTGATCAGACAGCTCTGTCAGATCAAACACGTTACTGTGCGTGTCTCCAGGGAGACAGACGACAATGTACGAGCAGAGACACACAACCCCGTACTTCATCAGCCTCTTTCTCCCCGTCTGTTAAGTAATTGGAGTTATAAAAACATTATTTAACACAGCGTGACGACCGTCTGCAGCTGAGCTCTTCCACTCTGATGACTCAACACAGGAAGTTTCAGTTTATGTGCCATTAAGGCTCCGGCATTGTAAGCAAGGGATTAATGTAAACACAAAATCTCCATGTCTCCGTCTCTGAGTTCTATTGTATGTGCAGTGTTTCAACATTAAGAAGTCATTCAACAAATAGGAAGTGCTGGGGTTTTTTCCCCTATATTTTAACTTCATAACCCCAAATGAAATTCATACGCTGGGTTACAGTTTGTGCCCTGCTGGATTATTTTAAAGCACAAAGGGGGATAAAAGCAGATGGAAAAAGGACAGAGAGGATAAAGTCACTGTCATATTGGTTCTGCCGAATACTGACCTATCCTTTCTGTCCTTACTGCAATGTTCCCAAATCAAATCCCTCTCTCTGGCCCAATCCCAATACAGCCCTTGTCACATACTGCTCACGCCAAGGTGTAGGGTGTCCTAAATGCTGTTGGGATAGAGGGGTTAGAATGAAGTGTTGGACCACATGGCTCCTCAAAACAGAGGTTTGTTAGAGGCACACTTGTAATTTTCCATCTGATTTTATTACATGTAAAGTGTTGAGTCGATGTGAATAAGTTAAATAAAGTAGTCTGATTAAATTAAATTATTGAGGACTTTTACATCAACCTTATGGGTTTATTCAATTATAAAGTTAAGGCGAACTTCAAGATATACATAATGTGTCTTTCAAGTGCTTATTATTCAAGTATTATACATAAAAGTTATGCATTTCAAATAGGTTATTCTGTCTCCTGTAATGAATCTCAAATCTAGTTTTACATTAAACTTATGTAATAGAATTAGATGGAACATTTACTTAAAGTTCATGTTTGAGGCATAGTGACTGCACCGATATTACAGGAGTGGTACAAAGTGCGGCAACTTTACTACTAAACTTCAGGCATCATATATCATCAAATGGCAGGAATGCAACATTGAAATATGTCTGAAACTGTGGGACTGTCATGAACAAATCAGCTTTCACAATGTGACATTAACTAGTTAACTACTGTAGTTAGCGACATCCGCAACCTAGACTAGCAGGTTGGGAGCATGGGTTGCTAATGTTAGCCTATTAAACACAGCTAGTGGCAAGGTAATAAAGCAGTGTTCTTCTGTATTATATGACTTGACACATAAATGGCAAAAGGCATTCTGACAATGACAGGATAGCCACAGTAATGTAAGAGGAATCATCGCAGCGGAAATGTCTGGTTGCTTGTTCTTACATTAACGTTATGGATGACTACCCATGAGGGTCTTGAAGGGTTGTCAACATTTCACTGGGGGAGATTTTACTGTGTTCTGAGGGGCAAGGGGGTACTTGAAAACAGGAGGTTCTTGAGTGAAAACGAGCCGTTTTGACTTTCTTAAACTATATTTTATGAGTTTAACCTTTTTACCATACAATGAATTGACTTGCTGGGTTGGAGCTTGTGCCGATAAATCTGGTGGATTATTTTAAAGCATAAAGTGAGATAATAGCAGATGGTAAAAGGACAGAGAGGATAAAGTCTCTGTCAAATCTGGCCAGTCGAATAGTGACCTATCCTGTCTAACCTTACTGTTCAATATCTCCATCGGATAAATGGCAAATGGAGTTTTTGAGTGGTAGGGGTAAAACTTGGGAATGGGATTGAGCATCTGTCTGCCCTCACATTTTATGTCTGATTCTCTGCTGTACACTATAAAATCAAGTGAAAAACAAGGAGAAATACTGATATTTATTCAGGAGTATTTCACCAAAACTAGCAGAGTTTGAGCTGAAACTTCTAAATTGGTTGATCTGTGATGTGTGTGATAGGATTTGAGATGCATCTGCAGTGGAGAAAAAAGTTTTACAGACACCAGAGCTAGAAATTAAAACTAATTTGGTTGAAAAAAAATCAACAGTCAGCTTATTGCATCTTTTCTTGAGTTATTTCAGATCAGTTACAGAATTTACATTATATTTATCACAGATTTCCTTTCCCATATTTGCAGTTCTCCATACACAGGATAATGTTTTAACTAAATGAACAACTAAAATCTTCTTGCACGTGTGTCTGGGATAGAATCTGACTGAACGAAGGCCTGTGACTGAACGCGAATCTTCTTTGGAGAAGCTTGTGTGCTGCAGGAGCGACTGAAATTCAAACTCAGTTTTCTCTGTCTTTCCTGCAGCCTCGTGACTGACAGGCAGCTCAGACTGCAACACTGTACTATTAGCCTTTATTGACTCCTTATCACCTTGGCAACTGCAGATGAGAGGGACTGACGGTGGCGTGTGTGGGGGCCATTAAAGACAGCCAGCTGGGCTTCTCTGCTAGAACATCTGTAGAGCAAGGTGAGGAGAGAAGAGCCTGTGGTGTTTAGGGTAATTAGTTACAAGAGATGGTAAGAGGGTAGCCTGCCGGGTGTTGTGTGTGTGTGTGTGTGTGTGTGTGTATGAGCCAGCAGCAGGTGTTAGATGAAGCTCTCTGGCTGCATCTCACACAGACGTTATCCACAACTAATTTCTGTTTGACCGCTGACACAGGTAGACATTTTAAATTTTTTTTTAAATCAATTTAATCCTTGATGTTTTTCTTTGATTCATATATTGTTTGTTTTGTCTTTAAAATGCCAATAATTGGGCGCCGCGATAACTGGGTTGAGTATACACCCTATGTACAGAGGCTGTGTCCTCGCCGCAGTGGCCCAGGGTTCGAAGCTGATTTGTGGCCCTTTGCTGCATGTCATTACTCCTCTCTCTATCATCCCATGTCCTGTCACTTTTAATTAAGCTGTCCTGTCCAATAAGGTCCTGAAAAGGCCAACAAATATTTATAAAAAAGCCAAAAATAGTGGAAACTGCCTTCCTGCCTTACAATTTTCACAAGCTTTTTTGTCTAACAGTCCACTAGAGACTTCTGCCGACCGAGCGGGCTGACCAATGGGGATAGAGTAATTTAATCGTGCGGCTCTTCTAGACTTTCAAATGTTATTGGACCGAATGGCTCAAATTATTAGAGTGAAATGAGTCATTTTGCAGGGGTTGTGACGCTCAAAAAAATGTACCCACCGTTTTACAGACCCTTCTTTCACAATGTTAGCTAATGGGGAAAAGTCTTTTTGGGCTGCAGTGCATCATGTGATGATGTAGTTACATGGTTTGGCCACTACGAAAACTGGATTCAGAGCCTGGTGCTCTTCCTGCGGGCTTGGATCCAACCACATTGATTGTATATAAAGATGGACGACATTGCAGTTCCCCAGAAGTGAAGCCAAAACATCGTGATCGTCCCCTGGTGGCTGGTTACAGTATAAGTCATTTGCCTCTCCCCCTCCGTTTTAGAAGATGGGACATGGGCTAAACTAAAAACTCAAAGAACACGAGTAGTTTTATCACATTGATGTATTTTCTAGTTTGAATTTTTCTGATAAGTTTGTTTTTAATCAGTTATTCGATACTATAAAAATGGGTGTGATGTCACATTAAGAGCATCCAACTGGCGAAACACACGTTGGCTTTTATTTTGAAGCAGTTAGAGGAAATCGAAATGTTTCACTACATGATTAGTTCAATAATTGATCAATAATGCATTTACAAAACAAGACGATTGGTTATTTTTAGCAGCTTTTGACATAAAATCAGATCACGTTAACAGTTTCACCAGTAGTAGTAGTGTTGTTGTATTCCTGGTAATATCAGTATCTGCTCAATGAGTGCCGCCCCAGACGGACCTCGAGTATTAAGCCATAATCTTATGAATTACAAACAGCTTGCTAAATTTCTTATCAGTCAATTATAAGCATGTATTCAGTCTCTGTCTGTGTTTCTCACGAGAAAAGCTTCCATGGAGACTGTGGATGAATGTGTTAATAGTGTGAAACTCCTGAAAGCCTTTTCAGAGGCGTCTGAGCATCGTGGATTTATTATTTCATTTATTCTAATCACACAATCTTCACTCTGGCTGCGAAAGAAAGAGAACATGCTGGTTTGTGTTTGAAAGGAGTCATACTTCACTAGAGACTCATTCATCACAGTAGCTTTGTTTCCGTGTAGAGGTCAGGTGATCACTAAGGTGGTGATGATAGCACAGATGGTCACAATATAAAGCTCTGGGTATTATAATCAACTCTATAGACGTGTGTTTTTGTGTGGACAGCTCTAAAGTTTTGACCTACCTGTGTCCGGTTGTTCTCCAGTGTTTTCTCCAGCTCCACCTTGGCAGCTTGTAACTCCTGTTGGTGGGTTTGTCTCAGGTGTTCGATGGCTGATGCGTGGATGTGGTTCAACTCTGATCGCAGAGAGGCTGAAAAGGACACAAGAGGTCATATTTCATTGGAACAGAACATACCATACGCGAGGAAACAAAAAGCATTTGCACATTTCAGATTCAGGGATTTTAAGGCTTGTTGAAAACCTCCAGCCATTAGTCTGCTCGTGAAAAAGTGCTCATTAGATGCACAGGCTTTTTTAATATAACATAAATAAATTAAGTCTTTTTTTATTTTGCACATAAAGCTGAGTGCTTCTGCTACCTTTACCAAAGTGGCCTTTAATCCTCACTCCAATGAACACCTTTCATTGCAAACAGTAATGGTTTGGAGGAACATTGAGAGGGAACACACTGCTGTTAGCTTTATATTTGTATATAAGACCAATTCAAAATGTCAGAATAAAGAAATACAGCATTGAAAGCTGAAACTAAATCTCACCTGAGCCCACATATGTATAAAAAGACACATTCATAGACGAGGAGGAGATGAAGGGAAGTGAGAGAGGGAGAGAAAAAAGGGTAATAAAAGGTTGTCAGGATGTGGGAAGTGAGAAATAGATGGAAGCAGCTCTCCAGTGTCAGGACCATGACATGAAGGTTAATGGAAGACCATTTTTCACAGCAGAGTACTGGTGTGTTCCCACAAAAACAGGAGAGGGACTGAGATTCTTCTGCACTTTCAAGTTGTGTTGATCTATCGTTATTTCTACTGATGTTCTCATTGTACTCAGACTGTTGTTCCAACGTCACATTAGATTACACTGTATATAAAAACACAGACTGCACCTCTTTAGTCTTTTCTCAAATGGACTTAAGAAAGGAAGAAAGCAGTAACAGTGTAATCTATGATGGAGGGATGGTAGTTTATTTTGTCTCTGAAGCCCTGTAAACATCTCACAAAAGATTAACAGAGTTTTCACATATAATCACCTCTGAAACTATTTTTTAATAGTAATGCTACAGCTACTTGTGGTGCTACAATGACTTGCTAGCAACCAATTTACATAGTCTATTATTAAAGTCTTAAAAGGCTTAATGAAAATAAATATTTTGAAACTAGCTAGTTGTTACTAAGCACCCAGAATTTAAGCATTATGCTAATTGACTTGTTATGTGACCATGACAGGGCATTTTTGATTATTCTGCCTCTTGTTGTAAATGTTTTGTATTATTTGAACTAAACATGTCACGATTCTCCAAATCCATGATTCGATTTGACTTGATTTCATGGACATGATTCGATTACATTTTATTTATTAATTTCTTTTTTCAGCACTGGTGGCTTCGCTATTATACTCTCATTTGGATTTGCGTCACATGCGACCACATTCTTTAAGCAGTAGCAGCAGATGTTTGTGAACACACTGTCAGTTTCAACTTGTCCAACCATTGAACTAGTAACCACAATATCACCAGACTCCCTTTACAAATCGTACAGTTTTGAGAGTTGTTAAGTGAGGAGAAACTTTGTGAAACGGCTAGGACAAATTCTAAATCACTGGTACCTTCTTGTAAATTCTGCATTAAGTTCAGAACATACAGTTGCTGTGTCAGTTTGTGGCCGCATCGCTGGACCAGCCTGTCTGCTTCTGTGTCTAAAGTGCGTCTTACTTGCCAACATTTAGCAGCTGTTTGAACACTCTGTTTCAACTGATACTCCATTTACACTAAATTTTGATCAACAGATCACTGTTTTTTTTACCTTGACTTCTGTCGTTAACAAGTTCCACCTCTTCTTTGAAAAGAAAGGGGCATTTTAAAGCAAGGATTTGACTTTATCCTGGTGAACGTGCGAATATGTGTGAATGTGAAAGTCAGCACAGTGGGTGGGTGGTGATTTAGAATCAAAATTATGACGCCCCTAATTTGAACAGTATTAAACTGTACTTTCTTGAATTCCAACTACTTCTGGACAGAAAAATGAGTACTCCTACATCAAAGTGACAGGCTTATATCACTATTTACTACATGAAAGGACATGAGAGGCATGAGAGGTTTTATGACTCCAATTGCCCCCGGTTTCCACAGTAAAATTAGTGCACACTGTGACCAAAACCCTCAAATCTGTGCAGCCCAGGATAATTTTGTTGAAAATAAAATGTGCCAAAGGGTCATGGGAGGGTGAGTCTTTATAAGTCATGTCCCCCCACACACAGACACTCTAAGACCTTACCCAGCATGGCTTTGCCCTCGTCCTCCAGTTCAAAGCGCAGTGTCTGCAGCTCTTGTTCCGACTGCTGTTTGAGCGTCTCGATGCTCTGGCGGTGAGCCTCTCTGAGAGACTGCAGCTCTGCATGGTGATGATGGCGGAGACGCTCCTCCAAGTCCTGATGGGGAGATCAGAGGGGGAGGAAGAGGGATGGTGGTGATGGTGGGATGCAGTGGGAACAGGGGAAGGCAGGAAAACAGAGTGGGAGGGCCACAGGGAAAGGGGGAATCCAGGAAAAGTAGGGTAGAGAAAAAGAGTGAGTAGAGAGAAGGGGAGGATAATTTGATGATGAAAAGTTTAAGATGTAGGAGGAGATGATGGAGTGGGAGAGAGGAGTAAGAGGGGAGGGAGATATAAAAATGAAAATGGAAAAGTGAGGCAGGGAGAGATAGGGAAGTACTTTAGTAACGTTTTAAATCCTCTATACTGTTTGAACGAGAAAATTGCCAATCATCACCCACTGACTTAAACTGCACTGAAACATCAGCAGAAAAGAGAATAAAAATGTGACTATTTCTGCTGTACAGTCACACCTCCAGTGTCAAAATGCATTGTAAAACACAGAGTGTCCCTCTTATCTGAAGTCTCATAAAAGTCATTCTTCAAAAGGTTTGCTGACAGTTTCAATAGTTTCCTGTGCACCAAATTAATCAGAAATCACTCTTCTGTAGAGCTTTTAAAATTAAAAAGGTTACCTGTTCTGTCAAAATGCATTGTAATATTGACAATTCACTACATTTCTACTGTACCGCTTTTGAGAAAAATCGAGGGAAGGTCACCTCTTATGTCAAACTGCATTTAACACAGAGAATTCAATACATTCACAATCATATTTAAAAGATTGGCTGAAAATACAGATGGATTCCTGGTTAGAAAGGCCTTGAATGAAACTTAACTTTTCTGATTAAATTACATTTTTTTCCTCTATAATACTAGTTTTTAGTCAGGGACCCAGGAAGTCAGTCACAGTTGGGGGTGCTGAGTCTATACAACGACGTCATTGTAAATGGTGCGTGATGTTTTTCTGTTAATTTATATTAAGTAGTTATTAACACCAATTTCCGACAATTTCTAGAACAGTTTGCACTACAGCAGGCGGCAAACTTGAACACCAAAACACTACAGCAAGGAGATGAAGAAGGAGAGAAATTCCCAAGACTCCATAATAAAATCCCTCCATTTTGTGATCAGATCACCAGTGACACATGTTAATGTTATGGACACCTGCTCATCAGCTAAGCTCTCTGCCAACTTCCAACCATTATCTACTAAACTTTTTTTTAATAGAGTTCAGACGGACTTGACTGAAGATAAAACCCCTACGTTTTCATGTTTCTATGTGTTCAGATTGTTATTAACAACTCTATTTGTGGAGGAAACAAGTCTACTATTTTTTATTTTAAGTCTAACTATTTTTTCAATGTTTTTTTAAACTGTATACATATTCTCTCAATTAGGTGATTAATTAATATGTGTTTGGTCTGTTTGATTCAGCAGTTGTTGGTTCATTAGAATTTAACAACATATTAGATTATTAGCAAAGAAAACTGACACTGACAAGCACTTATATACACAGTATTAGCATCAGGTATTAGCACTGCTGACTGGAGGGCTGCCACAACACACACACACTCACACACATGCACACACACACACACACACTGAGTATAGACCAACTAACATTACGCTGCTGGCAGTTGGAATGTTTACTCTGGCAGTAAAAAGCTGTTGTTAATGTGCGAGGATCCACATATTGAGGGTTTGTGTTTGTAGCCGTGAGTCTAATGGAAATATGGTTTTAGGTTTTAGAAATTCACAACCGGTGCTGCTTTCAACTCGATCCGCCATTCAATAGACATTTGTTGTGTCTATTAAGATCATCAATCTGCCTTTTTGGCAGCGAATGTGAGAGCAACATTTCATTTGACCATCAAAAGCTTCTGTTTAAGCTGTTTTTTTTTTTTTTACAAGAAACATGGTGACAGTTTTTTGCAGTTGATCATAATAATAATGTCAGATTTTATGGATACTGATGGATGCAGCTGCTGGAGTGAATATCAAGTTACTGTACACTTATTTTTTAGTCAGTTTAGAGAATGTGCCTGATTATTTCCCTGTCACTTCCTCAAATACATATTTACTAATGTTGAACCACCTTTAGTTACCTTCTCTTTCTAATACCACATCCAGATAAATTATTCATATACAATTCAATTGGATGTAGGCTAACAGGTTATAGGTGCTTGTTTAATATTTAAACATATTTAATGTTTAATATTAAAGGAGAAAACACAATAGAGTTGAGATCCCATTTTCATTATTACATAAAGCCTTAACAACTCACCACAGTAGACAAGAAAACTACTGCTCTCACTGACTTCAAACCATTTTTCCTTTTCAGTAAATTATTAAGATGCCATTTTGGAAATTATAACTAGAGCCCATCAACAAGGAACATCTAAAATGATATTCATAGGAGGTTGACAGCAACATCTGTGGCATTTTAATTCAGCAATATATAATGCCTCTGGGAAATGATTCATAGAACGCAGAGAGCTCTGAATATTTAAATGAACCTCGCTCTGAGTCGGCGGACATCCGTCTCTGATTCTTAGCGTCTGACGGGGCACCATGCTGTTTTTATGGAAACGCTTTAAAACCCCCGAATGCAAAACAACAGCGTTACAGTTCGTTAATGACAAGATCTTCGTGAGCAGTGGGATAATAGTGTTGTTCACGCTTTATTTAGTTGTGTATCTACTAAAAATAAAAACAGCAAGTATACAACAAGCCTCTCCTCTCTCATCTCAAGAAGCAGCTCTTATCCATTATCAGTCTGACAGTCACCAGCATCCTGTCATTTCTGCAGTCGTCCCCAGTGTTTCCTGCCACTCAGCACCACCTGATCTCCTCATTCACCTGAGCACTTGCTCCCAAACCCTTAAAATCAGCTACCAATACATACAAAAATCATCAATTGTGTATTCTGCTTTAACCTTGTCTTGCCTGCCTGTCTCTGAGTTGTACATTTCAGTTGTTGTCGTCAGTATTACTGCTTTGTAACATTGGAATTGGAATTATGACACCAAGATATCATGACTAATATGATGGTTTTCTGAAAGGAAGGAAGAAAACTTTATTTATCCCCAAAGGGCAATTCAGTTTCTACAGTGGTTAACACCGTCATAAAAAACATTCATACGACATAAATCATACATACATACGCGTATACATGTTTAAAGACACATTAAAAACTAGAATGGCACTCAGTAGAGTGCATACCTCCGCCAAGGCCCAACAGTCCCTTTTAATCAATCAAGCCTAATCCAATATCAAACTTGATAGCCCTGTATGACTATGAATTTAACCATAATTTAAACTCACCAGATCTAGGATAAGCATTACATTGTATTCACTCACAGATACCAGCCACTTAAAAACACCTGATTTTTTTTCATTAAGATCCATGCATTATTCCCTGAGAAATTAACGAAAATGTTGAAAAACGCCCTATCTCACACTGTTAAAGAAAGTGAGAAAAAAATTCCTGGATCTGTCCTTTTATCCGGATATGAACCAAAAGGTAATGGGGTCTATTCTGGGCAGAGACCCATCCTCCATCAAGCCTCAGTTTTGTGGAAATCCATTTAGTTCTTTTGTAATGCTGCTGACAAACCAAAAGACCAGCCTACGCAAAAACAACCAACCAACTCACCAACCCACCAACCAACCCACCAGCCAACCCACCAACCAACCCACCAGCCAACCGACCATCCAACCCACCAGCCAACTGACCGACCAACCCACAAACCCACCAACCAACCAACCAACCAACCAATAAACTCAGCATCCAACCAATCCAACAACCCACCAACCCACAAACCCACCAACCAACCAACCAACCAACCAACCAACCAACCAACCAACCAACCAATAAACTCAGCATCCAACCAATCCAACAACCAACCAACCAACCAACCAACCCACCAACCAACCAACCCACCAACCCAACAACCAACCAACCCACCAACCAACCCACCAACCAAACAATCCAACAACCAACCAACCCACCAACCAACTCAGCAACCAACCAATCCAACAACCAACCAACCAACTAACCAACCAACCAACCAACCAACCAATCCAACAATCAACCAACCCACCAACCAACTCACCAACCAACCAATCCAACAAACAACCAACTCACCAACCAACCAATCCAACAACCAACCAACCCACCATCCAGCCAGCCCAAGACTAACCAACCAACCAACCCAAAAACCAACCAACCAACCAAACAACCAACTCAACAGCCATCATATTAAATCACACTTGGCCGTTAGCTTGTAGTTCGTAGTAACCAGCAGAACAAAAAAAATCCACCCTTTAACGATATCCCATTCACATAATCCTTATCACTTAAAACATGTTACATAACAGAAGCTAAGGACACTTTCACTGTGACTTTAAAGTTAGCATGAACTCTGAACTGTAAACGTTAGATGTCTTTACTTTTCAGTTCACTGAACCGGTAAAAACACAAGTAGATGCGTGTTGAAACTCCAGTGGGACGTTTTGTCACAGTGTGAAAAAGTGAGTTTTAAAAGCCTCTCTCTTATTTATTGGTATTGATCATTGGCCTTTTTGTGCCGTGGGTCAGTAAAAACCACACCTTTTATTTCTTTAATTAAAGGGAGAACATTAATTACTCCGAATGGCAGTGACTCGTATAATTACTAATTGACTGTATTTTTGTGTACAGTCACCTCCTCCTCTTCTCTGTGCTGTTCGTGTGCGGAGGCCTGGTTGTTCAATCTCCACTCCATTACTGGTAGGTCAATATTTCTTACTTTGCTGGTGGCTGAATCCATTTAACTAAGTAAAAAAAGGTGATAGTGATGAACAAGAGCAAGAGAGACAGGAGGGATAAATACACAGAGACATGAAGTGAGACTGTGGCCTTCAGGTCGTCTGGCAGGCTGATCCAGCCGGTCTTAATCCTGACCCTGAGGACAACAGAAATACCTGCTGCAGGAACTGATGTGTCTACAGAAAAAGGGATGTAGTTTAAAAGAGTGTCTGATCTGTATTCAGGTGCTCGACTGTTGTGTGATTTAAAACCAAAGAGCAGAATCTTAATGTCTAATCTAACCTGAAGCTAACACTTTGAAACAGTTCCTACATGTTCTCTGCTTCTGCAGAATGATGATCTTCAGTTTAATCAAAGCTTTCTTGGGCAGACCAGAACAGAGCACATCACACTAGTGGAGCCTTTTAGAGATAAACACATCTATAACCTTTACAGTGTTTGACCGTGAGAGATGGCTTCATGCTGGAAAGATTCCAGAGAAGTTATTTCCGTGGTATTTTTTCATGTGGGCTTCAAAATTCAGATCAGAGGAAGAAAGAGAAGTTAGCTATCCTGGGACTTGACATGCAGCACCCAAGATTCCAATAATATCACTATAGTGGGTGATTTATAGAAGTAGACCATTAATACTTTGGTTTAATTAAAGATTTAACAAAACTAAGAGTCTACAGTCATGCTAGGAGCTATTAGGGTCTGCTCTTACGCAGGGGAGCTAAATGCTAGTATGCTGATTTCTATTAGGTAATATGTTCACCATGTTTGATTTCCTAGTTTAGGATTGCTACAATTTGTAAGTTAGCAGTATTCCAGGCATTTGGTCATAAAACAAAGTAATTGAAAAAACAATGATTGGTCTAAAGTAAAAACTGAGGATCACAAATGTCATCGGGATGCATCATCTGCAAACCATGAATGTCTGTAACAGCTTGAGGTCCAATCCATTGAGCACAGGTCAAGATATTTGACAGGATAGTGAAAACTTTGACCTGCTGGTGGTGTCGTTTTAGCCTCATAGCATGGTACATTAACCTGAAAGTCAGATTTAATAATGATAACCAGTAGGATTATTGGTCTAGAACACTTAACACTCTCATACAACTTTAATAAAAGTCTGGCAAAAGCCATTAGGCAGCCACCAAGCAACCATTAATGCCTCTGCTATATATATCACATTTTAATTAACACTCTGAGATGGTTCCTTTAGGAAGTACAGAATTCCCACGGTCACCTGCCATTGATTCAAACATTTATTTTAATATGTGCAGTCAAATAACTTGACTTGTACTCTAGCAATGTGCTTGCATCATCTGTAGTTATCAGCAAGACCATCATTCTCTTATTGTTTTCTTTTATTACTTTATATTGGTCTCCTGTTTAATTTGTACCTAGTTTTTCCTTAGTGTTAACACTTGTGTTTACTACTAGTAAGAGCTACTCTTTCTAACTGATGCCTTTTTGTTTACTTTTACTGATAGATGAGACCGATCGACTGTTTCAATGTGTTTATTTTTTCCATGTTTCAAGCCAAATTTTCCATGTGGGACAATAAACAATGAACTGAACTAAGACATCCGAGGATAACCAAAGTCATTAGGATTCATCCTCCAAAGAACTTCAGTTTGTACCAGATCCAATGGTGATCCATCAGATTGTTTTAATCGAGACAAAGTGGTGGATGGACCAACATTGCAACCCCTTAATCCCTGCAGCTTCCGTGTCTAAAAGACAAAGGTACTAGTTGCTTTGCCTTCACATACTGTACATTTATATTTATATGAGTATATTCTTGCTTTTACTTGACATGTTATATGTTTTGTATTCTAATTTGTGTTAAGAGACTTTTCCAACCTGATCGCAAGAATTAATGTTGGCGATGTACGTTTCTGCAAACCATGGATATGTTGAAACTTTACATTTCTTCATGTTGCAATTGTACATTTCTTGAGGTTGAATTTTCAATTTAAGTTTTAACAAGCTGTGCTTATAGTCTGGTTAGATTTAGGCATGAAAACACTTGGTTAAGATTAGGAAAAGATGATCTTTTGTTCTAAAATACCTGTTTTTGTTGCCATGAACACAGCTGAAAACCATCCCAACATTTATTGAACAAGACTCGGTCAAAACCTAGTATATGGCTGGACTGTGTCTGGTCAAGATGCAAAAATGTTCCATTTTGTCAGTGGGGTAGTCAGTAGAGTCTACAATTTAAATCCCTGGATATTAAATGCTGCAGAATATTCTTTTGTCAGCAGGGCGATAACTTAGGAATGAGGTGCAGGCAATTTGGTGAAGCCCCAGTAAACACTCACTGAGGACCTAAGAGAAAACAGGTCGGAGAAAAGAAATGCCCCCTGGTGACGTAATAACATAAGGGCAATGGGTAAACGCCAAGATTTGACTGCCTGGACCAGTGCTGTAACTTCCTCACTTACTCACAAACAAATATGTTATCATGGCTGGCCCCACTGTTGTAGTCCAGCTAAAATATGCAGTGGTTTCACACTTACAAATGGTGAAACATAGTCTTGAACAGTGGTCTCTGCCTTGTCATCCCACCACCATCCCCTCCACCAGCTCATAAAGATATAATGTGAACGTGATGAGACACGTATTGTAGAAATGCCAACATTTTACTCTGGTAAAACGATATTCTCCCTCTGAAAACTTATAGGCAGAAAGAAATGAGAGCAAAAGTCAGAAATAAGACAAGTAGAACAAAAGATGATAAAGCGAATCAATAAGATGCAAATTGCTCCGTGCACACTCGTTGCTTCTATTTGTATCTTTTCAGCAGCGGAAAGTTGGAGAGCTAAATTAGGTTATGTGAATGTGTTTGTGTAGCGGGGATTTGTAAAAACTTTATTACTCCCTGGATGTCACTGTCTGCGAGGTGTGAACTGATAACGCCAGACAATCTGAATGTACCTCCCTTCCACCCAAACACACATAAAGCACACATACACAAATCATCCCTCTAATGCCTCCACTCTGGATAATTGAGTTTTCTCTCCCGGCACCGCTGACAGAAATATAAACACCCCGCCACCATAAAAGCCCTCCGTAAAGCTTCTCACACTTTGTTTCCCTGCTTATTAACAAAGACTGTGACAGGAGAGAGAATACTCGGAGTGTCTGACACAAAAAGTGGTCAATTTCGTGGTTCTCTTGAGGGATGTTTGCATCAGAGGAGAAACAAGTGGAGGAGGAGAGGGAGATAACAGGGAGGAGCGTGTTTGTTGATGCAGTCGGTTCGGTTTACAGGAAAATAATGAAGACTGCCGATTTCATAAGTGCAGCGTGACTCAGAGGTGATATTCTTCCTCCACATTTGCACTCAAGGAGTTGCCAGAAACACATCATAAGGACGCCACTTCCTGACCTCCATCCCGCCTAAAGCATTAATACAATTACAGCGTCCAAGTCGGAAAAAGGATTTGGAATTGTGATGTATGGCTGATCCAAATCGACCTTGACTGTGAAATGGAAGGATTAGCTCTGAAGAACATTTTCTTGGCACCTTGAGGCGCGTGTATGTTGTGTCTGTGCATGCATATTTTGACATTATGAGGAGGAAACACAGAGCTGTCAGTATAGCTGCTTGGTATAGAAGCTGTCTGCTGTCAGTGAGAGTGAGTAACGATGCTGATGACTCACTGCCAGTCTAACCTTGACTCTGACAAGGCTCTATTGGATTAAAGTGTCATGGATGGCTTCCTCTGAGGAGCTTCTCTAACTGGCAGAGGAGATGACATAAATGCTGCAGCTCAGAGTTCTTGTGTTCTTTTAAAATGGGAACATTGTTTGCATTTAATTACGGGATAATCATTATTTTGAAGTTTGACAATTCAGTGCACGGAAAAAGCAGGTTGTCACATTTCTACAGCCATTATACTATTTTTAACTATGAAACTGTCTGCCTGACAGAACTGTTTATCCAGTCTACTTTACACTTGGCAGGTGTGTTGCTGAGGACCCAATGAAGTGCAGTGTTGAATTTGGTGGAATTTGCAACTGGCATAGATGATATGAAACTCTTATGTCACGATTATCCGTAATGCCATTCATGATAGTATTCCAACAATCAAAATATGCCACTAAACATGGAGGGCAAATCGGTGTTGGGCTTAGAATTTTGGAATGACTTGTGGCAATTAAAAATAAGTCGGGAGATTGTAGGACTGTGTCTCAGCGAGCTAGACTGCTAGACATGAATATTCATGATTATCCTGAAAATGGAGATTCACTACAATCAACTTATAATGAGAGTTTTGAGAGATCTGCGATAAAATCTTTTATTTTCCCAATCCCTTCTTTGGACGTGTTAAATATTTATAAGATTTGAATGAACAGTGAGCATCGCTCTGTGCTCTGGCTTCATGGCTCTGCAGACTAGAGCTAGGCTCACACGTGATCCCTCTCATGTGATCTCATAGAGAAGCAGATGTAAACAAAACAACAGCTTGCTGTAGTAATGCGTAGCAGTAAGAAAACAAAAAACAAATGCGGAAGGTTAAACAAGTCTGGATGAGTGACGTAGTCAACCGAGGTTTTCTATTCTTCAGCAAGAACGTTAACGCTAACGTTAGCCTCAAGGACTAGAATATGTTGTGTACTGGGAATAGCATAAAACATAGCAATATTATTTTAATGTCATATCGCCCCGCCCTAGGTGGTATTAGGTATTTTTTTAGTTCGAAAATATCATTATAAGCATTGGCGTCAAGTGGGGTCATGTTTTTTAAAAGGGGCTTTCTGTTTTGTTTGTATTTCGTGCTCTACTAGAGCACAGGTGCTTCACATGCTCTCATGCTATTGCACTGATTAACAGTTGCTGGCAGTAACATGCAAAGAAACACAGCACTGTGCCAGCTAAAAGCAGGGAAGAACAAAAAAACAACAACCTTGCAAACATTTTATGAAGAAGAAATTGCATTCAACACATAGTAGCGAGTAGCGTTGGATTATGGGAGTTGTTGTCTTCATTGTTTACTAAGTTTGCCGTTGCGGATAAATGCAGAAATGTTCCCAGACAAGATAAAGTATTAAAGTTTAATGTTCTATTTAGTTACGTATGCCGACTTCCTTCCTCACTTGCTAAAACATTGTCTGATGTTTCCCCTGATGTTATAGTGAAGGGCAGCCGAATAAAAGACAATGTTACCTTGAATAAAAATAGAGATTTCTCTGGGTTTGAACATTGTTGAAAACATTTGGGATAATCTAATTACACAACATTAAATCTTCTATGCTTCATTAAAAAAACACTTTAAAAACTCTTTAGATTGTATTGTTTATATGTGTGTGTTCTCCACCACTCACCTTCAGGTCCCTCTGCCTGGCGTGCTCCATGTCCTGCATGGAGCAGCAGTGGACCTCCTGCAGACGCTGCTGCCGCCTCTGGTGCTCCGTCTGCAGCTCGTCCAGCTGCATCCTCAGGTGCTCCCTCTCCTGGTTGAACTGGTGCTGCAGCTGCTGCAGCGACGACTGCGACTGGGACAGCTGCATCTCCAGACTCTGCTTCAGCAGGGAGATCTAGAGGAGAACACACAAAATAATAAGTGGACTGCGAGAGAGACCCTAACTGGGACAGCTGAAGAAGCTGCTGCGTTTGCACTTTTGCATATATATACTTATTAAATGAAAAGCAAGTAGATGGTGCAGGAGGAGTAGGAGGAAGTTTAGGCTGTCTCTGGGGAGCAGCATCTTTATGCAGCAGAATAACAAAGAAAGGGCAAAGAGGGGGTGGCAATTAGGCTTAAACAAATGTTGCCGTATTAAGATTTAAAGCCTTGAGCAAATAAAATTCCTTACTGTTTGTAAATAAATTATTTGCAGTAGGCTTCATAATAAAATGCGGCTAATGCTGCAGTGCAGTGAATGTAGCGCTAGAATTCATTGTTGGGAGGAAGCAGCATGATTCACCAAATTAGTCTGTCTAGACAACTTAAGACAATGATTATTGGGGAAAGCGTAGAGATAAAAAAGTACAGCCTTGTACAAACTGCTTTGGCAGTGCTGTATTAACTGTGGCCATTCAAATACAGGACGTTTTATAGAGAAGCTGAATAGCACTTTAGTGCAGGATGTAAAGTTACTCTCACTCAGGGAGATGATAACCTTGTCTGCTTCACCGACTTCTGAAGTCCCTCGGAGCAAACTGACAGGAAGAAACCTGAACTTTGAGCACAAGAGAGACTGAGCATTCAAGCGGACCTTGAATGTTTAATTCATTAACACTATGAAACAAAGTTGGAATAAATATTGGTAAATTAATCACCTTTTGGACTCCTGAAAGAGAAGCAGCTCAGCCTCAATAGCTGCATCCAAAATTTGCATTATATGACCAAGACATGAGTCCAACATTGTGTCATGAGTTGGATAAACATATAGTTATATATGCTGTATTCTGACCCCATTAATACCATGTTTACTTGCTGATACAACTGGGTTTCTGAACTGTGAAATGTGCAGGTGGGGAGAACAGCGTTGATGCTTAAAACAACTGTGTGTCATCTGAAAGCGCTAACAACTTGAGAGTCGTGTAGGCAGCGAGGATATGATGGATGGTCGACTCTTATGTCTCATCTGATGTGCAATGAATATTATATAATTAAAAAAAAACATAGTCTCTCCTAATTGAAATGGCTTTCAGCCCAACGTCAGCCTCACACTTATATTTACAAAGCTGATACATACATTTGGAGTTGTGCTTTTTGTTAACAAACTGTGAGGCATCTTGTGTGAGAGCAAAAGTCACTGATATAATAGTCTTATAAAATACAGACCATTAGAAAAGAGTCTGTACCATCATTTGATTTCCAAACACCATCTTCTGTCAGTGTGTGTCTGACCGCTGCTCTGATTTGACATTGGAGTAAATAATATGGGTCAGCTGACTGCAAGGCATGAAGCATTAATCACTGGACGGGAGCTGATGGACAGCACAGGCGTGACGACGACCGGCAGCTGATGTGCGCAGAAATGAACATAAATAAAGCCATCGACACAGTTTGTCTGGGAGTATGATGACCACAGGAGAGCTTAGTCACGCTACATTAAGATTACCGGCTGGTCATTAGCAACAGCAGCCTGCTCTGGTGTATTCACCGCTGCATCGAGTAATGAATGTGTGAGCGGGTTTGTCCACCAGCGCGAGGCAGAAATCCGTCAGTCTGGCATCGACAGGAGGTCTTACAGGAGCAACATGAGCGTTCAACGGAGGCAGTTGCTCTTATTGCCGTCCTCATCCTCTCTCTCCCTGACCATTGATTTTTTTACTGCAGGTATAATTACAGCCATTCGCCTAGAAGCTGCAGGCGTCTAGTACTTCGTGTTCAGAGAGATCCGCAGCCCGAGTTAAAGATTAAAACAATCTTTAACAAGTAAATGGGGGTATCTCTATTAAAGTCCTCCATATCCAGGACTAAAGATTATCTCTCTGTGCCTGGTTTGGACTTTTAATTTGAACATTATTTCTTGTGCTCCTTTAAAAAAACATAAAAAACCAAAAGCTCTTCATCATGGTGCCATTTTATTCCTCTCTATGTAGTTAAAAGGACCACAGAGGAGGCTGGTCAACTTACTGTACTGCACAAATACAGATCTGATGACATTAGTTGTACCTGTTCCAGCAGGTCCTCCACTTTCCTCTGCCAGCTCTCCCTGGCGTTGCTCATCTCCTGCTCCTTGCTTTGTGCCAGCTGAGCCAGGGCCGAGGCCTTGTCCTCCTCATGCTCCTCTTTCAGCTCCTCACGCAGCTTCTTACACTCCTGCCTGCAACACAAAGAGACACACAGACACTTACGTAAGCTTCAGGTGCCGGCTATTGAGTTTGATTCACTAAACCTGCGACAAAACCAGCGAACTTTCCAAAAAGCAAAACAAAAGAAAGTACTTGACTAACACTTGAATAATCACAATAATGAAATCCAGTGTGATAGAATGACTATGTATGAGCAAAGTGTTTGGGAAAAAAAGAAGATAATGGCTAAAGAGAAGGGGAGAACTCAAATGTATCATAAGGCCTGTAGACTTTACTTAATTGCTAATTACTTTACGTAAATAAATCAGGGTTTCTTTTGTCGAGATGAACAACACACAGCTTTGATAAATTATGGCCTCATCAAATAAAGATGACCAACATGTTAGCAAACAGTTTAGTCAATGTTCATGTGACCTGATTAATGCAAGTCCATTATTCCTTCTCCTTCCAGCTCTGATTCGGTCTCCAACAGTCGCTGATAAATAATAGCCAAGTCTTTAGCTCTTATTGCTCCGCTATGATCACCAGCAAGTCTCTAACATTGTGGTACTGAGCAGCCAAAAAATGATGCTATGATCATTTCTTCATTTGCATCTTTTACACAACCTGTTCAAGGCAGGACTGTTGCGTCTTTATTCTGCCTTTCTGTATGTAACTTCATGATTCCACTGGGCACTCCTCTGTGACCTCGCATGTTCACACGGTTCTGTTCCATCCTCCTTCATATCCAATTGTTTCATGTGTGCCTGATATTGTTGACTTGCTCAGATTGTGTTTATTTTGTAATTTTTACTTGATTTGTATGCTCCTATCGATGGTGAGTAGGCTACAGAGGTAAATTATTATTTTTTGACTGTTTTAAGTGTGTTTATTTTCTGGATGCACTATGTTGTTCTGCTGTCTGACTTCCTCATGGCTCAATCTGCTCTGTACAGCTTGACGTGGCTGCCGCCCACGTTCGTCAAAAGTAGACTTGGCACGTATGGAACCACGAGCATTGTCCAGAACGCCCCCACAGAACGGCCGTGTCATGACTGGGACACGACGCAGGTAATCTGGGGGTAAGATACAAAGATGGTTCTGACTCTGAGCAGCACAGAATCAATATCTATGTAAAAGGAGTGAGCTGGAAGGGCGGCAGGATGGGACAGGGGTGTGATTTTGACAGCTAGCAACAGCTAGTACCTAACTCAAAGAAGAAGAAGAGCAACCGAAAATGTCTGCAAACTGGGGAGACAACGAGGTCTGGGAACTTCTTACCCTCCAAGCAGAGGATAACATCAAGATATAGACGGATATATGTTTAGAAAGCACTGCCCAACACGTATGCAAATCTTCAGACTAGAAGCAGACGCTGTTGTGTCACATGCCGTGCCTCTTTTGCTTGCTATCCAAAATCACACATTATCCTGCTGCTGTTTAGTTCAGTGTAAAAAAACTAAGGGAGCGTAGAAAAGGTTCTTTGTTGTGGCAATTTCGTGCAATCTCTGTGTAAAAAAGGGCCATTTATCATTCATCCAACTGAGCTTGATACAGACTGTGCTGCAACAGAGTTACATTAAAGTTAAAGCTGCAAGTCTGCAAGCTGAGCTTTAAGGCTGAATTTAAACCATTCACTGCCTAGAAGATAAGAAATCAATCTTGAATGTTATAGTATGATTTGTTGAAAGAAGTAAATACTTTCAAACAAACTCCCAAATCTTTGTGAGCTTCCTTAAGGCACCTTTTGTACTCTTGCTGTTGTTGACATGGCTTTTATTAAGTGCCGCAAAAATCCAGTGAAAGCAGCGACTCAAACAAAACTCCCCAGCAAAGGTAAAGGTGCTTCTGAGGGTTTAATATTCTCTACAAGGGAACAATAAACGGTCCTTTATCAGAGCTCAACACTGCATCTATTGAGTGACCATCACTCTTAAACACTGCTGATAACAGCTCTATGCATGGCTGTGTGTGTGTGTCTGTGTGTGTGTGCGTGTGCGGTGTGCGGTGTGCGTGCGCCCTGCCAATGTAATAGCTGTGTGGGAGTTGAAATGGCAGCTGTTAAATGAAGTATCGAGGCAAAGCACATTTTTTTGTCACTTTGAGAGCCAGACAGACGGCAGGCTCTCTCTCTCTCTCTCACCCGCTCTCTCTCACACACACACACACAGACACACACACATTAAAACACAGAAAAATGCACACAACCACACCAGACAGTCACGTTCATCATGCAGCACACTTGACACGTGTCATCATTCATGTCCTCGTTCAATACAAAACACGCAGCTACAGACATTGATGCATACATGTCCTCTCTCTCTTTCTCCCTGTCTCTTATACACACACGTTCACACACACTCACACAGACACACACACACAGGCCTTGGGCTTCAAAGAGCTCTGGTCTTTCCTAATAAGCGATGTTCTATAGCATCTGCTGGGCAGGAAGAGAGATGAGGGCAGACGGAGCGAGGTAAAAGCAGGAAGGAGTGCATGCACTGTCAGAGATGTAAGACATATCCTGATAAAATGTGCGATAATTGGCTGGATTCTACTGCCTGCGCCATAAGATATTAGACACACATACTCATTTTGATGGTGTGTGTGTTCGAGCATATGGACTTGAGTATGCTAAGTATCTTTCTTTTTTTTAATTGTGTGCATGCCACAGTGATAAGGCCTTCATCTCTACTTGGCATTAACACGTGTCTTAAGGTTATCTAGAGATCTTATCTGAGTAAAAGTAGCAATACTCTAAAAGTATGTTTTTTATGTTTATGTAGAACGGCTCGTTTCAGAATTATCATGATATTATTGGATAATAATCCTAATTGATAAATTAATCTATGTATCACTTTAAATGCATAATATGTAACTTCTGCCTCTTTCAAACCAAAAGACGCTGGTTGCAGAGCCAGACCTTCTGGAAGGATATACACCCAGAGTCCCATCAGATTCTGCTCTGATCTAAAGCTGTTTACAGGCAGGAGGAGAGCTCGGAGATTACTTTTAAACTTTTGGAATTGAAAAGTGGATTTAACTTCACTCTAATTTATCAACCTGACTGCAACAGCAATCTGCTGAGTGACCTCCATTTTCTACTCAAAATGTTGACTGCTAACTGGAGCTGGAGGGAAATGACTTCAAGAATGTAAAGTTACAGAGAGGAGAGAGAGCCGGAGTCTCTGGTGAGAGCTGAGTTCAGTGAATAAATGGAGTTAAAGTAGAATGTAAAAGTAAAAGCACCTCACAATTACTTGTTAGTAATAAGTATCTACTTAACTTACTTAACTTAGTTACTGTTTAACTAAAAATGTTAAATGTTAAAGACGAACTGAAGAAAATGGTCTTCGATCACAGGTCTGATGGTGATCACAGATCAGGTTTTTATCAATGGGGAGAGAACTGAGCAGGAAACAAAACATCTACGGTATTGATTGTGATTCTCAGTTACACTGGGCCAATCAAGTGGAACATGTTTATTCATGAATCAGTCAGCAGCTGCATTTTTTCTGAAGACTCATGGTGCATGCAGTAGGCTTATTGTTCTTTAGGGCAGCCACTGAATCTATTATTCATTATGGTATCACAACATGGTTTGGTTACCTGTCTGTTTAACTCGAATCACAGATCCAGATCCTGATCAGAAAGGCTGAAAAATAATTGCCATTGTGCCCCCATCTTTTCTCCAGGAGATATTTGAGGAGACAGTGAGGAAGCACAAACCACATCCTTCACTGACAGGATGAACTGATGTCTTCGGGCAGAAGGGAAAGATCACGAGGTATAAACTCTCCTTAGTTACATGTACTTAGACGCGACGCACGGGACGTCACAGGAAAGGGAAATTTATTCAGGTATTTGGTCATGAACCAAAGTAAAAGTTAAGGGATTCATGGTGGTGCTACAAAACCATGGATGCACTAAATTCAATGCCTCTGGGAACCATTAATATCTATAAAAAATTTCACAGCAATCGATTCAACAGCTGTTGAAACATTTCTGTCTGGACCAAAGTGGTGGATCAACTGACCCACCATCATGCATGGCTCAAAAATCACACCCGTACAGCGACGAACAGGACCAAAAGGCAAAAAGATTCAAGTCCCTAACAGGCTCTACAAGTCTCTCTGTGACCAGGACCAACTAGCACGGTCCTGCCTGCTCTTTATTCTGCTGATCTGCTGAACCTCTTCTGTTCATTTGGTAATCCTGAGAGCTCTTTCCATGATTACGCTATCACAGAGAAACCGTCTGTTTCCACTGTGAGACAGGGATTAAAGCCAGCCGCCTTAATTCAGACAGCTCACTAACCACAGTGTACTCACCCCAACCACCAAATGAATAGATGTTCTCCTGAGAATAAAGAGCTTTGCGCAGGAAGACAAAGGAAGGTGAATGAAAGGTAATGAAGAGGAGACTGAGAGGAGGGGAAGAGTGACAGGTAGACAGCAGCTCGCCGGCTTATATTTCTTGTTATTTCCACAGCCTCCACTTTCAAGCTCCACTCTTATTATGACTCTGAGATTCATTAGTGATTTAACTGAATTGGCCACAGTCAGCTTGTCATCACAGCAGACAGAAAATTAGAACTGGCATTCCCAAAACTTTCCTTGATGCAGCCATTTTCAGCCATTAATGTCAGACCATTATTGCTATCACTGCATGTAAGACTGTTTCCTTTTGTGTTTGGCTTTTGTCACTCTTTAATCAAGACTCTCCCAAACTGTTAAACTATTAATTATCTTTTTGTCTGTCATATGTTATACAGCAGGTGCAATCAGCCAAACATAGATGATATCCACGGTGGGAGGAAGGTTGTGTTTGCAAATGTTTAGGGGAAAAGAAATGTCATACTTCTAGGGAGGTATAAAAAGAAGTAAGCTGTCTGGAGAGACACTGGCTGACAGATTTAGGTTGTGATGATTCCCAAGATAGGAGGAAGCGATGCTCGAGGTTCATAAACTGCTTCCTGGTATTTTAACATCACTTCTTTCATAATTTGATGTATGACTTGACACTTATTAGCCCTCTATTTTTGTTGGGTCTCTTGAAACTTGGAGAGGAGAGGATCACAAGGCCAATATAAACCATTAAAAGCATTACTGTAGATAGATCTGACGTGCTGCGACTGTATCAGACACATATGATCTGGTAGTTAACATCTGTATAGATTTCTGGCTTTAACCAAATTGTATCTACCCTTTTTGGTTCTGTGAACTTTTAACAGGGGATTTAGGACCCAACCCCAATTGCCAGACTAAATGATTCTGCAAAAGCACAGATATGTTAAAACTTTAAGTTTCTTTATACAGCAAATTTAGGTTTCCTGAGGTTCAATTTTCTATTTCTATCTTGTCACAACGCTGTGCTTATGCTCTGGTTGGGTTTAGGCCCAAAAACACTTGGTTAGGGTTAGGAAAACATCAAGGTTTGACTTAAAACACCTGTGCTGGTCGCCACAAACACAGTTTGAAATGTCCTGAAGTCTTGTTAAAAACACCCGGGTTTTTATTCCACAAACACAGCTGGAAATGTCCCAATGTCTCGGTAATAACACCTGGTTTCGGTCACCCCAGTAGCTCAGTAGGTAGAGCACGTGTACAGAGGCTTTGTCCTCGCTGCAGCGGCCCAGGGTTCGAGTCTGACCTGTAGCCCTTTGCTGCATGTCATCCCCCCTCTCTCTGATCCCATTTCCTGTCATCTCGAAATTCTGGCCAAAAAATACATTTTAAAAAAACACCTGGTTTTGTCGCAGATGTCTTGTTAAAAACAACCAGTTTTGGCACTACAAACACGGCTGGAAATATCCTGACATCTTGTTAAAAACACCCTGACTTATGACTCCACAAAGGCAGCTGAAAATGTCTTAACATCACGATAAAAACATCCAGTTTTGCTGCCACAAACACGGCTGGAAACTGAACATAGGTCTCCTTAAAAACAGCCAGTGGACACAATCGTATGGATTTTCTGTGGTTTGCAGAAATGTCAACCCCTAAAATTCTATCCTGGCACTATGCTGTGAGGCCGCATATAAAGGGATTTGATTTGATGATATGGGTGATACTTTTAAACCATCTGAGTATCCAGAAACATTGACCGCACTCAAATAATGAGGGCACAAGGGAGAACAAGGGATGAGAGTGAAGTAGTACAAGAAGTGGAGTGTTGTAATGAAAAAATATTGAGGTGCGGAGATATTCACAGGCTCCGAGAATGAGGAAAGGCTGAAAATATCAAACAATATCAAGTGTGACCTTTACAGAGAGCTGGAGCATTAACTGATTAAACAAACTTGCAGGTAGAGAATGAGTGACTCGAGACGAGACTCAGGTCGACACAAAGAAATCAGCAGGTAGTGGGAGCAGCAGCACATAAATTAAATTTTTTTTTCAACAATACAGAGCAACAGCAAAAATCCAATTATGATTTATAGGCCTGTACTTTTCTTCTTCTTCTTTTCACATTACAACATACATTTTCTCAAAAAAGGGTCCTTTAATTTGCTCATTAGAGACATGTGATCAAGATGTGCTCTGAATGTACGACTCAACTCAGTTCGATTCGACTCGACTCACTTCTTTTTTGGTCGGTAGTATTTCTAGACAGAACTGTCAGTGTGTATCTTCTTTGGCAGGATGCTTTGGACACAGCCTCTCTTCATCCCAGGTGTTAAAAAAACACTGACATTTAGGTGAAGTTTCCAACCAACAGCAACCACTTTACGCTTGTATTTAACCTGTGAAATGTCACTTGGAACAAAACTGCTACAAACAGCTGTTGTGTTCAAATGGTGACCTTTAACGCGTCCGTGCCCGAGGGACCGTTGACTCATGATCCGTCCACGTCTGAGAGATTTATTTGATTTCTACCTTCACCCCGATGAAATGGGCATGACCGGAGTTTCACTTGTGCTCACGGCATTAAAAAATAGCTTTAAAATAGAAAATTCTCTTTGTAGAAGCAGTGTCCCAATTACTCTGGATAATCCACGGACCTCACTGTGAACAGCTTTCGATGGGACTACTTTCAAACCAAAAAATAGTCCTTGTGAAAACAGTTGATAATGTGTTCTGTGGATTATCTGGGGTAACTAGGACACAGTTTCTGAAAAAAACAAAACAAAACACAAAAATCATTTTTAAAAATTTGGACGAATCAACCCTGGAACAGTTATCTAAACACCATGGAACGGCTATTGTTAAGGAGATAGTGCAGATCGTCCACTAACCAGGAAGTCGGTGGTTCGATCCTCGGATCCCCCGGCTGTCTTGTTATAAAGCGCTTTGACTGGTCAGTAGACTGGAAAGGTGCGATATAAATGCAAGTCTATTTTTCATATACATGCCCCAATTATCATCACTGAGCTGAATGAAAAACTATTAAATAAGTACGTCCAGTCATAAGCAACAGATTTATAAGAGACAGACTTTCTGGAGGAATAAACACTCACAGTCACATCACAGTCTGCTCTAAACCATTTACAGCCGGGAGGAGAGCTCAGAGATTACTTTTTAACTGTTAAAAAGTGGATTTATCTTCACTCCTGTTTATCAACCTGACTGCAGCAACAGTGATCCACGGAGGTGACCTCCGTTGTCGGTGTTTATGTCTGAAATGTTGACTGCCGACTGGAGCGGGAGGAAAAATGTACTTTGCTTTGTTACAGAGAGGAGAGGGGAAAAAGAAGAGAGAGAACCAGATTCTCTGGTGAGTGCTGAGTGTAGTGATTAGCCTGAATGCAAACACAAATTCAAGTGTTGTTTCTTGCTAACGACCAAATGAAATGCACGTCGCCTTGAGTAAACTTTGTTAGAAACAAGTACATGACTAAACATAATATATTACAAAGTTCTAGTTGTTTTTAGACATTGTAATGCAGAATTTGTATATGTTATATCTTTAAGTTACTTATTTTACTTAGTTTATCTGACTTTTATTGTTATTCCAATAGGCACTGATGTTCCCATTTATTCATCATACACTTTATATTTACAACTTTATTGTTTTTATTTTCATGCTACAATAACTTTAGAGCAATCTCTGGCAAAAGTCTTATCTCAAGTCATCTCATCACAGAAGAAGTAGTATAAAAAACAATAGATTAGAGTATCCATTCAGAGCTGTCTAGAGACAACTCAGCATAACAAAGACAAAAGCTCTCTGTGGTTTTGAGCATTAAGACCGTATTAAATGCCGAGATAAACTCTAATAGAGTCATTTAGTGGCTGCCGACTTCAGTGTGTGAAAAGTATCAGTTCACACCTGAAAACAGTCAATTTCATTCTTTGAGGTCTTTGAATAATAACACTTCAAAGGTCCGCGGATGTTAACAGAGACTTTGAGCTGGGGGCTTTAACACTGGGTTGAGCCGAGGAGTTGCGAGCACTCCAAGGATAATGCTCGGTCACGGTCAATATTGTGAGCTGGATGACCTGTGTGTATACGTGTGTGTGTTTTTGTAAGTGTGGGAGACAGAAACACTTCCATTTCCCATCCTTTCCTAATTTCATGCTCTCTCTTTGTTGAAATACAAGATAAAGACAGTTGGTGTCTCCTCAAATACAATGACACACACACACACGCACACAAACCTACCTGAGTGTTTCAGTCCATTTGAGCTCCAGCTCCAGAGCCATCTTGTCCATCTTGTGTTTTTCTTCTTCTTTGGTGGTGATGAGTTTGGCTTCATGATGACGCTGTTGGGTCTCCAACTCTCCCTGTGAAACAGACAGACAGACAGACAGACAGTAAGAGAGACGGACGGACAGGTTTCAATGGAAAGTGTCGGTGTGCCATCGTAGTCTAAATGCTGCTCAGAGGTTTTTTTCCACCCTGACAAGAATCAAATTCTTTAGGCGACTCTGAAAAACTTTTGGGATTTTCTGTAGTGTGAAAAAAGGTTAAAGCCTCTTTGACTGACATTGCTGAAAGCCAACACAAAATGTTGGCTCCTGGCAGTGTCAATCCAAAAACAGAAGTGACATGGAAGCCCTTCAAAAAACTACTCTGGTCAAAACTACGTCTACGCTGTAGGACTCAAATAATTCATGGATGAATTGTAGAGTTGATAAACAGAAAAAAAAAAAAAAATGGAATCAGGGGTGATGTTGGCACCAGGATTTGAAATGCAGTCCACTCCTATAACACTGTTGTGCTCATTATGGACAATTTTAAAAACAAATAATCAAATTCGATACAGCAGGACCAGAGATATCACCTTCTTTATTCCACACATTCTTCTTCCTTTTCAAAACCTAGTGCCTACATTACCCACAATGCACCTTAGCCACTGAGTGACATCACTGGAGGCAATTAATCAGATTAAATGCAGCTTCCTTTGGAGCCACAAAGGGCTTTATACTCCTTTTTGTACATATAGAGTAGTACGCCCCAAGACCTGGAAACACACTTAAATATGTAAAACTGGTGCAGTTACCCTTCAATTGTGTTGTGATTTATCAAATAAAATAGCCATTCATGGATCCACAGACTTAACTGTGGGGACTTTACCATTTTCTCTGTTTTATATAATTGCTAAATTGAATATATTGTGTTCTTGACTTGTGTTTAAATGACTGTAAACAGGCTTTGGGCAGACACCTCTTGAGCTTTAGGAACGTGGTGGGCGTTTTACACAATTCTCTGACATTTCTGACTAATGCTGTTAGTCGTTAATTAAAAGAAAAAATACTGGTGACTTTTTAATAGTAACTAATTAAATTCAGAGGTAATGACAATAATTGTTATTTGCTGCCCAACAAGGATATGTTGTGGATGGTGGAATCAGTCCAACACTGCGTGTGTATATATGTGTGTTCTCTTTCTTTTACCTTTGGACCAATTTGAGTTTTAGATCTTGAGATTAAGGATATTTTTGGGAAGTGAGGACATTTTGTGTGTCCTGGTTGAGATTTAAAGTTATGTTAAGGTTTGAAGTTGGGTATTTCTCATAGGTGGTGGAGGCTCCTTCAATCACCCTTGCCACCTTTTGACTATTAACGTTACCTCGTGGCTGTCGTTTACCTTTTTGGCCTGGCTCAGACTAATGTTTTCTGATCTGACAGGAAAAAGTCTAATGGTCTAAAGCCCCTGCAAACTCCCTCTATTCCTTCTCTTTTCTTTGGGCAGGAAGAATAAAAATATGTCTCCTGTCGCAATAAATTGTGTTTTATCTTGAAAAATGAAGCTGGCAGACAGTGACGATGGACTTTGCAGGAGAATATTCACAACTAGGATTCATTTTCTGAAAAACCTTTATGGTTCTTTTGATCAGTGGACCCTTATGGACTAAAGGAATATAAATTACCGAGGAGTGGAGGTAGGGAGTCACCAATTTTTTTTGACGCTTTTGCTGACCATGCTGGAAAATCTGAATTAATTATGTTTCGGTTCTTCTGGTTTCTGTTGAATGAACTAAGCGACTGAGTTGTAAAGAATCTCACTGATCTAACCATCTATAGCACGCTCATATGGTTAAAACTTGAATATTACTATGAGCCACATTGAACTAACGTTAGCTTAAACAGATTGCTGGTGAGATGTTGGTTCTGACTGATTTGAAAAAGCATCATAAACACCTAATTGTTTGATAACAATGATAACCTAAAATTAGGTTATCATTGTGTTTATTAGGATGAACATGGTAATTGTTGGCAGGGCAGCTGGGCCCCAAACAAAATGTGTTTGTGTGTCCATGCAGACCTGCAGTGCAGTCAGCAGGTTGCTGGTCTCTCTCAGTCGGGCCCTGGTGGCGTCCAGCTCCTCCAGCAGTTTGTCCTGTGCCTCCTTCAGTGTGGAGATCTGTCCCTCAGCTGTTCCGATGTCACACTCCCCCTGCTGCACCTCCTGCTGCAGCCGAGCCACCTGCAGGGAGGAGAGGCAGACAGTCAGAGTTAGACTAAACTACTCTGTTACACTCGAGGCTGTATCTCAGTGTGGCAGCAACCTTGAAACTACATCAGCATTTTATGCTCAGCGAGGTGGAATTTCCATCAAAAATGCATTCAATAACCATTTCTGGTTCTGATTTTTAAATGAGCCTGGCCCGTACACTTCATGCTAACGTGGCAACATAGCTTTGCAATGCATCAGATATTCATTTACCTCAATTTTAAAAGTACAGCTTCGGAAATGACAGCATTGAGCGGATAAACAACAGCAACAAACACAGAGCAGCACAGGGGTTATTCACAGGGAACTGCTGTTTTCAAAGAAAAATGATAAATCAACATTTGTAATAACAAAGACTAACAGCTCCTGACTCAACCAGGGACTGGATTAAACAACCTTTTGTTAGAAGAAAAATAGAGTTTCTGTCTTTCTCTTTTAATCCCAAGGGTTTTAACACACACATACTTCACTTCACACACTTCACATTCAGAAAAGCTAATTAATGGATCATCAAAAAGTTAATATCTAATATCTACAAAAAGCAACACATAACAGGAGCGAGTAAATCATAACGCCACTTCTTTACATTCTTCTGATTAGAGCAGCGTAACAGTTTCCTTTGTTCTAAATCGCTTCTTATAATTAAGTCACTCTGAAATATGTCTTAAAGTTGGACTGAGCTGTTTGGTTGCAAAGTAAAAAGTTAGCAATATTATAATTAGAAAGCTATCAGACATTTAGGTCCTCTGCAACATTTGGGTTTATATAGTTTATTTTCCACACAGGTGATTTTAAAGTCTCCCTGAAGAAAGACGACTGCAAAATACTGTCTCCATCTTTCAAATGGCAAATACTATTTAACATTCAAGTCACACATCCAGACTTGAGCTTCTATAACTCTTAGAGGTGACATTACCAAGAAGAAGTTCAGAAAAGCAAGTGAGAAATTCCTGACAAATTAGGGCTGGGCAATATTTCAATATGAGACTGTAATGGCCTTAGATTTGTGTCGTGTGTTGTCTGTTCCTGGTTTTACAGGTTCAAGTGATGCAATTTTCTGAACTAGTCTACTTGTTCTAATACTTGCCTTTACCTACTTAGTCATTATATCCACACTAATATATACTGTAGCTAATATATATAGCCCACAAATGAAGGCCATATCCTCCAGCCCTATTACAAACCAATTCAACGGATTAACAAACAATCTTGCCGTTTAGTAGCTGTTCTGGAGACATGATCTTTGTCAACAGGGGCCCAAATGATCATGGATGAAGTTTAAATCTCAAATTTTACATAGATGAGAAGTCTTACAGCATTCAGAACATTGCGAAATTTCAATTTCAAATCTACATTCGAACATCTGCTGATGAAGATCATTTAACGAGATCAAAAGCTCCACAACAGTTACTAAATCAACCTTGGGGTGTTCATTCTTGACCTTTTCTGACCATACTCCAAAAAGTTTTCTGACTGTATTCTTGATAAGTAAGCAACCAAACACAGCTGCAGTGATTTTAATCATGCAATTTTTTGTAACCGTACAGTTATTTCAAAGCTTTTACTGATCTGACACCAATGCACACAGCCCAGTTGCCAGCACATAATGTTAGCAGTTAACGTTTCTGCAAACCTAAGATTCGTCCATGGTTGACATTTGTACCAAACATGGTATATCATGTTCACATTAAATGCTTATTCGCCAAATTTCACATCAGCCACGTTCACCAACAAGGCTGACAAATGGCTGACAGTTCAAGTCACCTCACTGGATATTTTTAAGGACACCTGGGGATATTTCCAGCTGTTTTGTGGATACCAAAACCAGCTATTTTTCACAGGAAGTAGGATCATCTCCATCTGTGATCATGGCTACCAAAATGGGTGTTTAAAGCCAAATTGTGATGTTTTCCTAGCTGGGGTTTTTTTGTTCTTGAACCTAAGCAAGGTGATAACCACAGTGTTGTGACAAGAGACAAATAGAAAATCAACCTAAACAAACATATAGTTGCAACATAAAGAAACGTTTAGTTTGAACTTCTGTTCTGTAGTTTTGCAGAAACGTACTTAGCTAACATTTATTCTGCCAATTGTGTTGGCGCACAATAAGCCATGGTACAAATTTAAAGTCTAAAGTGTCGTACCTCCTCATTGGCTGCAGCGAGTTTGGAGGTCAGCTCCTCCTGCAGCTCGTCCAGCTGCTGCCTGAGAAGCGTCTTCTGCTCCTCCAGCGAGAGGCGTTCCCTCTCAAACTGCTGATCCAGCTCCTGTGGAAACAGAATCAGAGACACAAATCTGTCAGGGCGAGTGAGTGATAAAAGCCAAAGAGCGTCAAGACGGAACAAGATCGAATGCTCTTTGTGCCCCGATCAGTCATTCACATGCAGGTGAAACCGGTCATGTCCCTGGCCAGTAAAACTGTACACATTTTATTGGAGGCCAAGTAACATTTCATTGGTATTCATAATGTTTTACATCTGTGAAGATCCTCAGTCATCCAGGTAATAGGATATCTGAGAGAGGGTTAGTCGAAGGCAGTTGGATTTATACATAGTCAAAAAAAAGCCAATTTTCCTTCAATGTATTAGAACAACCATGACTTTAAGAAGCACTTTTACCTTGTTACCTTGTTTCTGTGTTAAACAAGTCAAACTGTATTAGGTCCAGTCATGCTCAATTCATGTTAAGCCAAGTCATGCTAAATCAAAGGGATGTCACATAGTTAAAAAAAAAAAAAAAAATCAATACAGCAGAACCGGAAAAAAAACCCGACGCCTACATTACCCACAATACAATTTAGAGTGACATCACTGAAGGCATTTTATCAGATTACGTGCAGCTAAGGTAAAGTCAGTAAAACTGGCGGAGTTACCCTTTAAACAAGACTAATTACAGTCATGCTAGCAGCTCCAAGAGGCTGTAATAAGGTACTGTGTTGCTTTGGAGTAAACAGCATGCTAATAAGCTCACAATGGCAATGCTAACATGATGATATTATGCAGATAATGTTAACTATGTTAGTCGTCATTAGTTTTGTAGGTATTTGGTCAAAGCTAGATGAAAAGCAGGGATCATTAAAGTGAATCCTTCTCAGATATACATGAATATCACGCAAATCAATACAATAATTGTCGAGATATTTCAGTCTGGACCAAAATGGTGGACCAACCGACAGACCAACACATACACATGCCGCTTTCATGGCTAAAAACAGGAAATGGATGTGCTGGAGGCTAAGGCTGGGCTTTACGATGCAGGAGACGCATTTAAGATTGATTTATTTGTTTATTTTATTTATTTGAAGACAGAGACTGAGAACAGACATCTACTCTGTGAGCAGTATCACACTTGTCTCATATTCTCCACTTTTGTGCAGTATTTCCTCAGTTGTGCTGCAGATCCAGAATGTGCCTCCCTCGCTCCTCTTTGTTTGACATTACATTCAGTGCATTCATCTGTACACATTTCTAAAAATACTTCAAACTATTTCATTGTCCTTGACAGAGAGGAGAGAAAGAGCTCCAGCATTGTCACCATAATAAAGCTTATTATGCCTGCTGATGAATGGGGAACGATTTCTGTTACAGTGTGCAATGATTGCTGCTTTCCAAGGACAATTAGAGCTGAGGGAAACTGCTGTAATGTCAAATGAAATTTGCCACCATTATTCATTACATAGGAGGATGGAGTTTGTAATGCTGTAAAAAAAAAACATTCAGCGCACTGACTGCTGTGACACAGCCCGATAAAAAGGAATGGAACTTCACAGAAATCCATCTGAAAGGAAGTAAGGGTGAGAAATCAGAGTAATTCATGTGTAATGCTTCATGACATGTTGTGTTTCACCAGCCGCTTATGGGGTCACAGGGTGGAGAAAGTTCTTGTGTTGGCAGGATAATAACTGCGAGAACTCTTCCTCCCTGACACAAATAAGCATCCGTTAAACATTTGGTGTAATTTGGTGTAAAGAATCAGACTTTTCAGCATGTTATTCGAATTATTCAAAGACTCTTCCAAATGATTCAGAGTTTTGCAAATGTCGACCTGCATGAACACTCCTGTTTTTCCAACAGACTCCCTGTGGTTGCTGCAATAGGTTCAGTGCTCTAATGCAATCTTTAAAAAGCCAAGATTGGGGCCGGTACCTGCCCACCTCAAGGCCATGATGAAACCCCATGCTACATCAAGATCTCTCCGATTTCCAGTTAGCCCGGAGCCTTCTTCTCCCACAGGTCCTTTCAAAGGCTCTCTTGCTGCTTGTGAAGCCAATTGTGAAATATGTTTGGGGCAGAAAGCAGGACTCAGAATCAGCAACCACAAACTTTCTGTTACTTAGCCTGTTCAAGGAATAACTACAGACTTAACTCCAGGCTGTGCTAACTTTTTGCTATTGTAGGTGTAATCCCTACAGTCTGTAATTCTACATAAAAATCAAATTTCTAATAATTAAAGCTGAATTGATTAATTATGTTGACCCCTGAGGCAGCAGAACAAACTGTATAGGCTGGAAAAGACACTGACACATTATTACCTCATAATAATATGTTATGCTAATATGTTAGCAAACAACTGCCTGGAAAAAAAGCTACATCAAAAATGTGTAAAAAGCAATGAATACAAGGTGTTTCCTGCTTGTAATAAGTAAAATAAATCTGCCAATGGAACAAGTAAAAAATCCTAAAAGTCCTCTAAAACTACAGACATAACATAAAGTACAACATAACTACATTATTTAAATAAAAAAACTGTTAGTAGGTAGTTGAAGCTTGACAAGCCAATCATTTTTCTTATGGTTAGCTAATGTCTGGACTGATGCTGACGCTATCACATACATATCTATATGTCTTATTATCAATACTGAGTAGAAAAGCTTGGTTATCTCTTTAAAAATTTAGAAATTGTGTTAAATTTTAATTTTATTTGGGTCGTGTTCGCAAGATGGTGAATTTCCAAGTAGTATAGCATGTATGGACCCTGACACTGTGATACCACAGATGTACTTATACCAATTCAGACACCTAAACCCCAACCCTGAAATATAGCAATCAATAAACCAAACAAATGAATCAATGAACATGTCGTTTTTTTCAATATGTGAATAATCACATTTGTGGAAATACATTTACTGCTACGTAAGGAGACTTCCACCAGTCTGATGATGATCAAGGACATGAGACACAGGGGACCTTCTGAGTCGATCCAGAAACAGACAAAGTCAGATGAGGAGGAATCTAATATGGCACATCAGGATTCCTGTCGTACCTGCCGCTCGATATCGGGGGCGAGACCGAGTTCTGCTGCAGACCTATTCATTTAAATTCCAAGCCCTGCCTTCTCTCAGACAACTCTCATTATAATTTAAAGTAATGAAAGGATAGAGGTGATGAAAGAAAAGATCATTAACTAGACGCAATGAAACACGGATCAAACAAAAGAATCAGGAGATGATGAATTGAGGGATGAACAGGCGTTTCTTCTCGACTGTCTGCCCTCTGATTTTGCCGAAAATACATAAAAGTAGATCAGGGTGAGTGAGTGACAAGCAAATGAACGTTGCTTCCTCTCTGTCAGTCTCTAAATCTGGACATTTCTACGATGACACTGGCAACAAATTCATGAACAGGAGGGAACAAAGGCAAATTATTGTGCATATCAGAACACAGTGGGAGGGATTATGAGACCATGGAAATCACACAGGGCCTGAGAGGAGGAAGTCTGCAGAGGGAACGCATATCTAATAACAACGGAAACGCGTAACGCTCTTCTCTTAACACAGCTGTCATCTCTGATCTGGTCTACTGTGGAATATCATTTAAAACACAGCCTCATTATGCATCTTTGATGCAAGAGAATTCTTGATCACTTGCTTTCAAATGGCTGTCTGTGAGTGGAATAAAGGCCTCTGTGGAGATTAGGCATCATCACAAGGCTATTTCAGGCTGGTGGAGCCGTGTGCCTCGGCTGCAGTCAAATTAGTGGTAGGCTGTGGTTTGGAACAGCTAGACCTCGGGCTCATTAAACAAGTCCCAGGGTCTGGTTTGTAATCCTAGGGGGCAATTTCATCGTCTCATATCAGATACAGAGGATGTCCTGATGCTGGAATTTGGCTGTTTGGTTCTGTTTCAACGCCAAGAACCAGAGGGGACAGGCTGCACAAGCTTAGAAGCTGCAGGTTGTTCTGTTAAAGGCTGAGGAGTAAGTATAACTGTGCTTGTTCAGAAGGTAAAGTCACTAATATCCTTCGTCAATCCCAAATCATCTTATATTATTATGTGTATTCTTTGAGGTTGTGGCCTTCAAACTTGTGATCTCCCTCCCAAAATCTGTGGACACTCTGCGCCCCTTTACGAAGCAATCAACCTCTTTATATTTCTTTAATTTGTTTTTATCTTTAAAGACTTAATATTTATATTTCATGGTGTTAATACTCTTCTTTACTCTGCATTTTATCTCTGTTTCCTTATTTATTTTTTATTGTGAGGCTACATTAATAAACTAACTAAAGGTACATTTAAATGGTAAATGGTAAAATAGAAATTGTACTGCATTTATATAGCGCTTTTCTTCTTTAATGGTCAAAGAACTTCATAATTTTATCTCTCATTCACCCACTCACACACACTCACACACTGATGGTGGTGGAGTTGCCAGGCATCAGGGGCGGCGGGTAACGTAGGCTTGAGGAGGCTCCCTAAATGTTCTGCTTTAGTTTCATACGTAGTGATGTGCTGATCACAGTTATATTCACAGGATATTCTGCGGATCGGGTGGCCTGGTCATAAAAACAGTCATTCTGATTAATAGCAGCTGGGATGTTGGTGAAATATCATCTTTAATGAGGAAAATATTAATTACATTATCTGCAGCGATCCAGGATCCTGTCTTCCTGATGAAGTTAGACTACTATATTTTAACAAAAGAGATCAATTGTGACGCCACTAAAGTTGTTTATGCCACTCCAACACAAAGCAAACAAACACTATATATGTATTTTATATACATCTGAACATTGTTTAAAAGGTTTCTATTCTGGTATTTCACTGCAGGCGGGGCTTGTGCATTTTTAGGACTCTCTTTATGAAATTTGGATTTCTAGGTTGCCTTTTTCATCTTCAGAAAAAACAAGCTTGAAATGTTCGGATCACGGAACACTAATAACATGAATCAGCTGTTTTTCTTTGAAGTACCTTCAAGAGAAATTCACATTTTATTCAGAAACTCACTTCAGAGGAGAGAAGGATAAACCTCTCTGGGTAAAAAAAAAAAACTGAAAACTCTCATGTTCCTACCAAGAGCTAAAAAAGTAATGGAGTAAAAATATATACCATAGAATATGCAGTAGACACGCAGTGTAAAAGCGCCATCCAAGAAGTGGGTGTATACTGTATGTATGAGCTTAAGTCCTGTTAGGGTCGCCACACTCTGTGCTAAGTAAGTAGCAGTGAAATATTTATGATGGAAGTTTTAGAAACACACGAGTACACACACACACACACACACACACACACACACACACACACACACACACACACACACACACACACACACACACACACACACACACCGTACTGCTTGCCGCCAGAGTCACATCCCTCAGCCAGCACTCACATCCATCTCTTTCACCATCACATCATTTTGTCCTAATTTTGATTACTTTACTCTTTTTATGCTCTCCACTTGCAGTTTTATGTGCAGTAAATGTCACGACTATGAATTTAAATCGAAGGGTCGTGCACCCATCTAAATGTCAAAACTCCACACCTTTTCCCAACCTTAATGTCCTGATTTATTTTGCAGATTGTGGTGCTTAATATAATGAATCACACAGTCACCTTGTTATCATTTAAGGTGACAGATGAGAAAATATGTAGAGAAAAGTTTCAGCACAAATCTCTGATCTGGAACACAATCGTTTATGTTCACACTCCCTCACATGTGTATGTAGCGTGTTAATCTAATTAGATTGACACACTGGCACGTTAAGACAGCTGTTTGTGTTTGAGTGTGAACAGGAGGAGTAGCAGTTTGAGCGTCGGCCAAAAAAAGCACATCAAGCCACTCTTATCACCTGTGTGACTCATCATCAGGCAGCGTGGAGCGTCCACATGTGGCTCCCGTCAGCCGTCGCATCTCCAAACTTTGTTTTCATTGAGAATTTATTCACTTTGTCTTTTATTGGATCTCTTTTGTAACGTAACCATCCAGGTTGCTCACATTTCACCCGGTACGGGTTATGTGAGCTCGGAGGTGTCCTAGTTGACATTTATCAGTGATAAATATAAATGTGCTCCCACGTCAGTGGGCTGTATTTCCTCCTTTGAGTTTGCCAGCTTCTTAGTCACTGTTATAACGACGTTTGATGTGCGTTTGTCTGTAGAAAACCTAAAAAAACTTCAGCTTTTTTCTAGCTATTTCAGCTCCTGTTACTTGTCATGCCTACGTGTGATGTTGTATTCATTTTAGACTTCAATATTAATGTGTGCTTTTTTATGTAACCCTGTGCAGAGTATAAATCCCACACCTTTATTTAGTATGTTAAAGGACTGCTTTTGAGCCACACCTTTAAAATTGGTGCTACTTTTGCTCCCATTGAAATGATATCAGTACATGCAGACATGCCATTCCAGTCATGAAAATAAAAACAAGCCTTCCTGATTTTGTTTTCTGTCTCCATCTTGTTTCTCTGTCACCTACTGTGCAGCTAAAGCCATCAAGAGTCCAACTGCTACCAGCATCAGCGACTCATTTCTGTCCTGCAGTGAACAGCTGATCAGTATTTGTAACGGCAGCAGCCTGTGTGTTTCAGATAATATTGCTCTTTGTGCCGTAAAGGTAAAAAAAGATTAACTTAAAGCCCTGTTGCTACAGATTTAATAAGCACATTCAGATATCGAACAGGAAATGCAAGATTGGCTGATACAGCTGGAAGGCAAATAAACCACAAAATAACTTGAGCTCAACTTGCTTCCATATGATGTCCTCTATAAAAGTTGCCATAACCCTGAGGGTCATTTTAAGTGTAATGGATCCTGTCAGTGCGGCCATTAAATCCAAGCACCTGCTGAAAAATGTGAACCGTTTCTGCACTAAACAAAGTGGAAGCCATCATTCTCAGGGTGGTGACACCATAACTTTCTAAGTTCTGTCTTCAACCCGTCGTCCCTTCTAGTTTAGTGGAAATAAACTTAAAGAGTTCCTACTTCAAACACAGTTCTAACTCTCTTAAAGAAGCCCTGCCTCATTCCTCTCACCTCTATGTTTACAGCATGAAAAATTGACATTAGCTATTCTCTATAGTAAATTAACAGTATGACTCTCTGTAATGATAGCAGTGAAAAGCCTTTTCATTGATGGATTTGCCCAGTTTCCCCTCCGCTGTTATAAGAACTAGTGGTGTAATGGTTCATGTATTCTTCTCCACCTGCAACAGTCATAAGGTTCAAGGTCCAAGGTCATCTATTTGTCATTATACAACACGGGGTTGCACAAAATGAAAGTCTTTAAACTCCTTCATGCTACACAAACATGGAACATATATACACATAAAGGCATTTTTTAAATTTGGGTCAGGTTGATTGTAAACAGCAGCAACAAGATGATGTTTCTGAGAATGTCTGAGAGTGAGTGGTGGAGTTGACGAGGACGGCGATGTTTGATGGTTGTACATGAGGGGAAACAGGTCGAACACGCTGACGCCATATTAAACGGCATCACCCAGATGCAGCCCAGTTGCCAGGATAAAATGTTGGCAGTTAATGTTTCTGCAAACCACTGATATGTTCAAAATTGTCATAGGCTACGTACCATATTGACATGTCACTTTTACATTACGTGTTTATGACCTGACTTTCCTGTTGGGAGGTGGAGAGGATGGTGGAGGAGTTCAAGTCTGCTTTTTGGCATTTGTAGGTGTGAAACCGGTGGATATTTTTAAGGACATCTCAGGACAATTTCCAGCTGCGTTTGTGACAATTACAACCTGATATTTGTGACAAGACCTTGGGACATCTCCTGCCTTGTTTGTGGCAGCAGAACAGGGTGTTTTTAACAAGACGTCTGGACATGTTCCAGCATTATCTGTGTCAACCAAAACGTGATATTTTTCTAACCCTAACCAAGTGGTTATGTACCTAAACCTAACCAGACCATTAGCACAGTGTTGTGACAAGAGGAAAATAGAAAACTGAACCCAAAGCAACACAACTCGTCTGCGCTTTTGCAGGAATGTACTCTGCCAACATTTATTCTGGTGAATCCAACGACTTATCCCTGCTGTTTTAAGCGGCCTCTAGATGTTAAAGCAGACGGGGCCAAAGACATTACTGAGGCAATTATCATTAACATCACATTTACATTTGATTTATAATAGCCCTGTATTCAAATATGACCTATATGCGAGAGTGTATGTTCACTGTTTGCTGCTAAACAGTCTCTTCAGGCTGAATCAACCATTAAGCGGAACAAACTGTAACTTAAACTGCCTGTTGAAATTAAATGAAAAGATTTATTGTGATTTATTGTTTCTTTGTTCCTGTTGTCACTATGTATTGTTACACCCTAAATAAAGATTCCTTTAGCCGATATTTCTGCTCAAATTCATAACAAGCTTCTTCTTCACAGCAGAGAAAAATCAACTTCTAAAGTCAAGGCTACCGACTGAAAACATCGGAAGGAAGGCTGTTTTAGCAGACAGGAGAAAAAGGATCCTTAGATTACTGTTCAGTTTTCATACCACCTGTATTTCAATGCCAAATTAATTGAATGCCCAACTCAAAATGCAGTACATTCTTCAAAAAACTATTTATTATTAACAGTTGACAATATTTAGACCTTCGCGAGACAAATCTACAATTCTCAAGGCAAAGAGAGCTGATAGCTTCTTTCCAGCTCTTATACTGTAACAGATGGTTCAGTCAGTGAACAATGTGGAGTCAGTAGAGAGGTTAGAGAGGCAGGCTTGTGACTGTTGAAATCCCTCAATAAGCTCACAAAGTGTCTGAGGGGAAGTAAATGAGTACTGCTGCCTCCTCTCCAAACAACTTCATGAGAAGCACCAGCAGACAGAAGAGCACTGTGGGGTACAAGTTTCCTTTATATCCCGTGTTTAGTGTACACGAGCGTCAGTACTCTTCCATCGCAGCTGTGATCTGTGGTATGTTGTTGATCGGACTAACATATGCACAAACCACGGGCTGTCTGTCATTCATAATCACCCCTCATTCATTAGCAGATACTTTACAACATCGACAGACTGAAGTGGTGCGACAGGTCCAAATTATTTGGCAGGAAGTAAATCCAGAACGCAGACAGACTGAGAGAGCTGGCAGCTTGTTTTTTCACTGAGTCACTCCTGAATCTCATGCAATTTTATATTAGTTAATATCAGCTTTTCTTAACAGCTCAAAGAGTTGCAGTGGGGGAGTGTTGGATTCCGAGCAGAAGCGGTAGAGGAAATAGTGAAGCTGTAAAGGAGTGAATAAATCTGTTACTACTTGTATCCATCCAATAATGAAAAAGTGATTCTTTAGAGATCCTTGACTCAATATTTTTACATTAAAAAAAGATCAAATGACTATAAGTAATGTGAAAGGAGACCGAAAACAGAACTAAAAGTTGAGTGAACATTGGACTTACAGTTGCCAGATCTAAATGAAAGCTAATGTTGCTCTTCGTTTGTTGGATGTCTAAATAGGCAACTAATTGCTGAATATAAAATGTTCTAATATGTCAAGGTTCATGTCATTAACAAAAAAGGTAACAATACAAAAATTAAGAAGAAACTAGAACTGCTGCGTTGTGGTTGTATGCCTCCGTTATGCCAGTTAGAAAGTTATGGTGTTGAAAAGTGTTTTGGCAGAACATTATGATGTCGCATAACGCTGACCTTTAGACATTTTGGGAAAATGTTTTGTGAGGTAACAGTGACCTTTGACCACCAAATTCTAGTCAGTTCATCCTTGAGTCGAAGTGGACATTTGTGCCAAATTTAAACAAATTCCCTCCAGGCTTCCCTGAGATACTGTGAATAAGACTGACAACTAAAAAACATAAAAATGTGTACGTATTACCAGTAAAATGCACAAGAGTACATGCAGAGATGTTAAAAAAGTTGCAGCTGGTCAAGTTGAAGCTGACAGTAACTACTTATATACTGTTGGTTACTTAAATCTATACCAGTGTTTTGCAAACTGAGCACAATATGATGCATTTCTTTTTAGCTGTAAAGTAACTAATGACTGCAACAATGAGATAAATGTGGAGCAGTACAAAAGCAAATATATAAGTAAAAGCACAAAGTTGCACAATACCAACGATGTTTAGTATGTTTAAGAAAAGAACCAGTGGATTTTTTATGTTTGAGATGCAAACATAGTGGTGACACACTTTTATTTCACATATTTATGATTTTTTAATCTGTAGACAAGTTTATTTACTTATCAAAAAACAAAAGACAATCTCAAAAAGGTGGTTTAACATCCATTTGAATGTTGTCAAGAAATCTTGCACTGTAGCCACATACTTTGACCAATTTAAAACATATCGGGTAGATTTGTTTTTAGCTCAGCTAGTTCTAACTAATGGATTAACTACTATTGTACTAAATGTACTACCAGAGGCAATACTAAATATTGTACTGTTTTACCTCTGGTCTCCATAAAAAGAGTGACATTTCCACTGAACTGGGGAAAACAAGCTTCCCAAGGACACCATGTTTACTGTTTGAGATGAGCCCTGAGCTCAATGATGCAGGATCAATTAAAACATACAGCTGTTCATTTTCCTCCAGCTTTGGGCAAAAAACACTGATTATACAACGTGCAGCAATCTGAAAAGTAATCTCATGGATTTTCATAATTTTTCCCTGCAAACTCACCATCTGATGCACCCTCTGTCGGACATATTGCTGTCTATACGCTTCCACTTGTCCTTTTGTGTTCATCAAAGTAGGAACACTTATTTATGACTGCATGTGTGTGCAGCTGTGGTCAGAGGGAGCTTCCATTACATTAGCGATGGACACTGACTTTTCATGATAGGATTATCCACAAAGGGCCAACGTCAGCCTTTTGAACTGGTCTCACCTTGGAGTCCATGAAGAGATGAGTGCGTATGTGTGTGTACTCACAGCCAGCAGGCGGTTCTTGTCGAGCTCGGCGTTGGTGAGAGCGTTCTCCAGGGTCAGTCTGTGCTTCTTGGCGACTTCCTCCAGAGCTCGAGCCTGGCTCTCCTTCATCTGGCTGGCCTCCTCTTCGGATCGAGCTCGCATGTTGCTCATATCCTTCTCGTGGGATGACTTCTCCTCACGCAGGGTCTGATGGACAAACAAGATAGATGTGCAAGCACACACATTTTAAAAATGCACAAAGGTGAGTGTTGTGATAGACGATACAAACACACACAGGGAGCTCGGGCTGACATTCACACCATATGCTGTATTATTCAGCCATATTGCCAGTGTTTACTAAGTGACAGCCAAGGAATCAATCTTGCATTCTGTTTCTGAAATTCTCTCTCTATTTTCATCTTTCTCACCTCACATTTGTTATTCAGAAAGCACCAAAACCCAACAAGCTGAAAACAGAAGATACTGCAGCAAACTCCATTTGGGATTATCAATAATGAGGTTAATGATTATGAATCTATAAAGCCTATAATCAGTCTGCATCATAACCCTAGCATCAGTGTGATTCTAGACGGAGTCATGCTGCTGTTTGTCAGATGTTATCTTCATTGTCAGGAGTGACAGAGGCTGTAAACTGACCTTTCGCTGAACCGCAGCCCTTTTAATAAGTCTTGCAACGCCTGTCAAGCTGATAACAGCAGCACTTCTCTGTTATCTTTCAAACAACGGCTCTCTGATTTTAAAAACAAAGAACCAACAGCAAACGTCTTGTTTTTATAATTGTCAGTTTTGTTGCTCGCAGATTTTAGCGGTTGCACAACACAACTTTTTTCATGTTTTCAGCTGAGTTCTGACAACTTGGAGGCTTTTGAGTCTTTAAAATGCTCTTGATGGTAACTAGTAAAATGACAAAGACTACTCGAACAAGCAACACTAAGGTTAGACTTTCGTTTTACTGTTTTATAAGATATGACGACAACTAACAAATGTGTTTGGCAAATGTAATGCTATCTCTGGTAGCTTTTCTGGCAGGAGTTGTTGAAGCGGTAATTTTCTGAAACTCATTAAAAAGCAGGACAGAGCAGTTAAGATTAGCTTAAACTCTGAAATAGTAGCCTAGCATCTCGACTTCCACAAAGTGAATGTGTTGGTCATGGATGGTGCTTTTTAGAACGTAATCTATAATTCAACAAAATAATGTAATTGGCTAGCAAAATGCTAACTCTCGGAATTAATGCAATGTCACTGTCGGTGGAAAGCTAGTTAGCCATGCATGCTAATGTCGGCAGCTTCTGTTACCAAAAAAGTGAATGATGAGAAGAGGGATGAAGTACTTCTGTAGGCTAACCCAGCAGTTAGCATCGCCCTGGTTTCCTCGACAATTGATTTTTTGATTATTGTAGAAAGTAAGCTCTGTGGGAAACACAAATTAATGACACTTTAACATTTGTTCAGCAAGGTCGTCTTCTCAGATGAACAGCACTTTTATGATTTTTGAAAATGCTAATGTTAACGTCTAAGCTTAAGTCCGCCTGTAAAGACGAGTAAATGAGTCTCTGTGTTTGCTGTGATGACGTTTAATGTACGGCAACAACTTGTGTAGTCGCATTTAGCCAATAGTTAGCGACCCCCTTTCTGTTAAACACTTAAACTTTTATAATTCACATGCGGGCATCAGACATCTAACTGAAAACCCAGTCAAAGATCCAGTCGAGATTTTAGGACTCATTCCTGCAACACTCTATTCTACTCAGAAATATCAAAGCTTGACAGGTCTGCTGAACCTTTCTACAGTTGTATGATTAGTGATTTATCCATGATTGGTTTGTGGATCAGTATGAGAAGTGGCAGTTGAATTAGACGAGAGCTGTCTCATAGATTTTAAACTGAAGGGATAATAGAGGAAAGTGGTAAAATATGGTAATGGATAACAGCCAAAGGATGTGGCTTAGAGGGCACCGAGGAGACACAGTGAAGTCCTGCAGATTCAACTTTTTACTGAGCTCCGTATATTGTGTAACAGGCAGACAGGCAGGAACAGATGCCCTCTGTACTGAGCAACAGTGCACTGGGTTTGTCATTGGAAGTCTGGTACAGTATGAATCAATGCTGAGGGTCAGAACAGTGATTTTCCTGGGAAATGGGGAAAAAAAATTATCTGTCGCACATTTGCTTTGGGTTTAATCAGGGGACCAGCTGTTTCTTCATTGCATCGGTTTGACAAAATTTTAATGAGCCAAACTTTGCCAGAAAAGCCACATGGGAGCAGCAATATCCATTACTTGGGCTGGCATTAGGCACAGTAAAGTAAATGTTCTCTGTGTGAAACCTTTCCTGTTGAATTATATACCAAGATTATCTGACTTCTAATGAGATGAGATTTAAAATCAGTTAGATTTTAGAAGATTTTTTTTTTTTTTCACAATTTCTCTGTTTAACACTTCCGGTATTCTGCTGACAAAAAAAACAATGTATTGTTTGTGCATAAAGATGCAACTCTTTGCTTTGTATCAGTACAGACTGATACGTTTAATGCTGCACTAGTAGAAGCCCACAAATAATGAATAATTGGACTCAATGCAATAGATGTACCAAGTATTTTTGGCCCAGATCCCGATCAAAGTCCCTTAACATTGGGTTTTTACCATTACTGAGTCTAATCCTAATTTACCCAAATGTTATCTCAATATGTCAAACACATATTTAATCAACATGGGTAGCCTTCTAAATTTGCCACTCTTTATTTTGCACAAACTACTTGATCCAAATATTGAAGGTCCTGGTTCAAACTATTAAGTTGATCAACTTTAAAGGTCAACTTTGTAAGAAAGTTGATTTTTGAGTTTCATTTCCAACCTGTCAAATACTGAAGCTTTGGGAGGCGACCAACCCGACCTACAATCCCAAAGTGTAATTAATCAATTAATTATTTATGTGATATGAAAGAAAGTTTATCTAAAAGAATGTGACTCCTGTGGCACAGTGTTATACCTTTTACTTGGCAACAAAAACAATTCTTGGCTGAGTAAACCAGCTTATAGAGAACATTTCAACCAAACATCGGCCATGTTTTGTTTCATCCAGTTATCAAGTTACTCTGAGCCTGAACCGGCGTCATCTCAAACTGTGAAAGTGATGGTCAGCGGCAGCTAAAAGTCTGAAGCTCTTGAAGATCTCAGCTTATCCAGTTTTGTCAACCTGGAAGTTAATCACCTGTGCAACCAAACATTTTTCGCTTTCACACAGGCTAATTTTCATTCTCATATGAAGTAAAATGCTGCACTGCAGAGTCCGCCTGAGGTGGACAAAACACATTAAATAAAGGCTCAGATTTTGATCAGCTGTTTTAGCCAATAGCGATCCATTAAACTATACTCGTATCACTAATATTGGAGTAGATCTCTGGCACGGTCTGCTAAATCTTGTACGTGAAACCCTTCCTTTCTCAATTTCTAAATCTAAACAGATGCTGCATTTCTTTACAGCTGCATCCCGAAATGGAACATTAAAAATCCAATCATTGAGACATCAACACGTTCAGCTGCTTGAATTATAAGGATGCAGGAGTTCCATCATTGCCAACACACTGTTGTAAAACATGTAAAATATATAATCTCTTTAGCCTTTAACAGTCATTTTAAAATTAGCCAGTATCTGCCAGATTAAGAGATACTGTATATCAGACATTGGCAACGACATGAAAAAAACTTTAATTTCCCACCAGGGATGCAATCATATTAGTGTGCACTAATTGCTCCAAACCAAGGGCTGTTTTGGAAATGTACCAAGAAACGTCCATCAAACGGGTCAAACTGAGTGAGACCGCTGCGTTATCGTATGGACAAACAAACCCGAGGGGGAAAAAACATCTCCACAGCGTGACATGAACGACGGGGCATGAAAACATCCCGGGAGGTTAATTTCTCCTTTTGCTGAGAAAGGAGTACAAGAGGGGGAAAAAAAAGCTCCAAAGAAAACAAAACATAAATGAGGGAAAGACGGTGGTAATCAGAGAGAAGAGAAAACCAAGCCTCCCATTAATGTAATGACTTCTCCACTTTTTCTCTTATCATTCCTGGAAATGTATGTCAAATTATCTTAAAACACCCAGTCCAGTCTAGCCCAAATTTAATTCAAAGCTGTTGTTGAACCATTTGGAGTACAGGCATGGTTCTGGGCTTTTTTCAAAGGTTACCCTCTGATCATTCTGATCGTCTGATCAGACGTTATGTAAGTGCTTCTGTCGTTGATCTATAAGAGTTGAACACTTTCAATGATCTATTTTTCTCACCTAAATTCTTTAAAACAAAAATAAGCCTGCAGATGACCTGTTGCTGCTCCTGTTAGCTCGGAAACACAATGGGTCCACATCATGTAGTCTTACATGGTCCAAGTTCAAATAATCACCATGTCGCTGAAAATGCACACTTAACACATGTTTTTCTAATTAAATATCCAGGCGCAAATGCCATTTTGGGACCTGATAATACCCCTGCCTGAGAGTAACAAGAGTATTAAACTCATTATAGTTATTTATTTCCTTACTTACACTGACTGCGTGGTTTATTTGGAAAATTGGTAGTGTATGGAACAAAGAGTGGATCTCCTGTCTATCAAATCGCTCCTTGGCTGTTGCAGGCCACATGACAGGCATATAAGCTCATAACTGGTCAAATGAGCTGTCAATTAATAGTTCAGAGTTTGGCAGCCATCTTAGGTATCTCTGTGTTGCACTTACTTCTTTTGCTGGGAGAGGACAAGAGGGAATAAAAGGCTCCAAACAAAACAAAACCTTAATGAGGAAAATATAGTGGTAATAAAGGAGAAGAGAAAAGAAAGCCACGCCACCCATTAATGTAATGACTTTTCGACAACTTTTTTTTAATTAAGTCAGATAACTAACATCATCTGAACTGTTTTCTCTCTCCCAGTTTGCAAATGTTGCTAATTTAAACACAATTGATCCAAAAATCACTAATGCAAAGAGGCTGGAAACCACATTCTGCTACGAATATCGCCAGATTTGTTTCATAAATGTAACGATTGTTGGTTACAAAACCAGCCACAGCACGTTCATTAACGGTCACAGATTACTGTGATTAATCCATTTTGAGCACAAATCAGTTGAGCACTGAGGGGAAGGTGCTGCTGCCGTATAGTTTATGTGGCGCGAGATCCTCCATTATCCCAAGGAGGACATTCATATTCACAGCAGCCTCGCTCAGTGGGAGAACTCTCCCAGCTCCCAGAGGATTACACTGCACAAATGTCAGAGATAAAAGGATGGGAAAACACACATGAAGCAGCAACACTTGACATTTACCGTCGGCTGTGGTTGGTCTGCTGACTACACTGTTCCTTAAATCACCTGACCTTTAAGCTTCTTGGTTTTTAAAGAGAGGAGCAGCTAGCTTTATTTTCTGCAGAATGCAGTGATCGACAGGTTTGACCCTTTCAACAGTTTGCTGATTATAGGTTGCTCATAAGGTGTTTAAAGCGTTGCTGCATGCAAACGATTCATTTTCTTCCTAATCTGTGGAAACGATTCTGCAATAGAATCACTGACTGTGATTCAGAAAGGTATAGATAGACAGTGGGAGTCTTTATGCATTCTGTACAGCTCTGTGCATGTTGTTTTCTCTATAAAGAAATATATCAATAATTCAAGTCAAACAGTCCTTTAACATTTACAAAGACTGGCCTTGGGGAAAACATAAACCTCACAAGAGTATAGGGGGGGGATTACTGTCTCTATAAAGTCACAGGAAATGTCAGTGTTACAAAACTAGATAAATAAAAAAATAGAATTGAAGGAAACAGTTTTCCTCTCACTTTGGGGCAAATACGTATTAGAATTGCTTCATAGCACCCAACAAACTGGCTTTCACTTTTGGCCTTTTCTCTCCAAATGGCTGGATTTTGGGGATTACTGAGGACTTTCAGTAAAAACGGGGCCTGATGACATGGAAGAAGTGGAGCTCAAGGGAGACAAACTTCCTACATCTTCTCAAAACTAAGGTAAGAATCAAAATATGAAAGGCTAGGGGTGCTTCCTGGATTCAAATTGAGTATGTCGGAGGTGCGCTTTGGATAGGGGACAGGATGCAAAATGCTTTTTTGTCCACTGGTCGTATGGCTAGTGATTGTTCACATTCTACCAGCCACTCAGTAGATTACCATTGTAACCATCTTTTAGCTGTTGAGCTGAGCAAATCCACCTGCCACTTGCATATTTTACCAGCATCTGGCTATTGGTTGTCATGATTTTGGTTTTTGGTTAGTTATTGTCTGTTTCATTTTGTAGTTAAATCCTCTTGTGTCCTGTATTCCCAGTGTTTTGTTTCCTACCCGTGTTCCTGCGCTCCTCCCCAGGCTCATGTACACTCTCAGGCACTCACTTTTTAAACAATTAAAATGCCTTCAGACCTTAAAACAAGCGCATGAAGCCTTGGTCAGGGAGACCTTAATGTGACAATCAAGTTTCTCTGACTCTGAAATCTTGATGTCAAAAATGCAAGGAGCTTGCACTATGAAATAACGGGCATGGAGGCATGGACATTCATTGTAAGCAGGAGGACCAATGTTCTAAAATCCTTAAATGTGTTTGCGTTGAGATTTCTTGGTGGTTTAAATGGACGGTTTTTATATGCAAGGTCCTATTCTTCAACATACGAGCGCAAAATTTTTTACTAACTGTATTTGAAGGATGAAAAACTCCACCAAAAACTTGAGTCACAGCATCCTGATGGCTTATTGGTTATTCATAACAGTGTTATTCTGGTCTGAAGTGAATACAAATCATACCACCGACACACGCAACCACACACACACACTCAGACATGCACAAACACACACCTTCTCCAAGGACTGAAGCTGTTGTTTCTGTCTTTCGTCCAGAGCCTGACACTGGCTCTGCAGAGCCTCCCTCTCTTCCTCCATCCTCAGCACTTTGTCCTTCAGTCGGTTCCGCTCGTTGTCCAGGTCCCTGATGGCTGCTTCCTGGGTCATCTGGGTGGCCTGCAGGCTGCTTATCTGACCTATGACGGGGGACAGCGGGGCAGACAGACGTGAGAGGAGTGCAAATAGTAGAGAGTGATGCCATCTGCATTTGTCATTCTTGGAGGTTTCTTGTCTATGCAACAAACAAAAGTAAACTGGTGTCAGCAACTTCGTCCTGTATTTTCAATCAATTTTGTCATCGAAGTAGTTTGTTTGTTTTGAGCCACATTCATTTGTTTAAATCTAACGAATCAGTAGTGACATATCCATTCTGAGCATGTCATTTCCAATGTTGGAGAGTAGTGAACAACAAATAATTAAATTAGTAGTTTAACTACATTTTGCTGGAGCGAAATACAGTAAGTATTAAGTACATTCAGATTTGCATCGTGATTCAAGTAGGAGGAGGAGTTAACTACTGAAATTACAAACATTATTTGGCCATGAAAGCAAAGGAATGATTTTTTCTAAAATTTCATTCAGAGGTGCAAAATATTTTAGGTAAAAAAATAAATAATTAAAAATGGTCGACAGAATGTGAAGAAATGACATTGTGATGTCTACTGTATGTATTGTGTTGCAGAGATATCTACTGAAGTAAACATGCTAACCAGCTAGGTTAGTGGTCAAAAGCTCCTGTGCTCGCGGTGAAAACTGACCGCTGACCGCACAACAAAAAAGTAGTTTAAAGTACTTTTCTAAATAGCTTGAGTAAACCAAACTAGATTTCTCCCTTGGGTGGCTTTGTTGTTCAATTTCTATTGTAAGTACGTAGCTCTCCTGACACTGTTTATTTCCAGGTGACATGGAAGCTGTTGTAATGGTTGCTATGAGAAGCTAGACGTTTTTCAGGGTTAGGGCTAGTGTAGGAGTTGTTATTTTGTGTATTACCGTAACTGTAGCTCACTGTGTAGTCTGACTGATTGATCTCTTCAGCTGGCGGAAACAACAGTTAAAGGAGTTTTGCAGAAGAAATTCAGATCAAATACTGAGATGAAATTCTCAATATTTACAATATTAATGAGGTAATAATACAAACTTAGAAATATTCAATGTTTTCCACAACTGAATAAACAAGCTATTCTCAGAGGCAAATAAGGTCCCCAGAACACTGTTTAAAGCTAGAAAGGTGGCAGGGTCCGCCACATATAAACAAAGTCAATAAGTATGAAATAGTGTTGTCCTTTAAGGTCAGTTTGTTTATTCAGTTTATTTAGTCAATCTCCCCCAAAACTACAAAGTGAACCTTTAATGGTCACTTCACCAAATCTACATGAATCACTGAAAAAATCTGAGATGTTGGTGGTGATTCTGACTTGTTGCTGTTAAAGGATACATTACAGTTTATTACAACTTGGATCTTTTGTGGGTTTGGGCCATAGTTTCTATCAATTAGTGTGCTCATCAAGTTCAAATCTGAGGGTGTCTGATGGGTTGGAGTGCCCAGGTTGGACCAATTTATTTGCAAGAGAAAACAATCAAATAAAAGAATTGTTAGCCAAAATCCACCACTGTCTGAGCAATGCAGGATAATTTCCCAAGTTACGGGTGCACTAACTTTCAGTTTTACCTCCAAATAAAAGTGTTTATACTGTATAATCTGACTGAGCAGTTGGTTTGTTTACCACCAACATTTCCAAACAACCAACCGAGCACAGCAACCAAAAACAACCTCACAGTTTAATTAAATGAGGAGCTGAATGTGACTGTCATAGCTGGATCTACCCGCTGGATTTGATTTGTTTCCCTCACATGTGAGCAGCTCCAGTGGAAACTGATATAACATTCTCATCGGACACGAGGAGCTCATAGGAGCTAATGGGCCGAGCGTAATTCAGCATCGACTTGCTGCCATTTCTCACACGTTTCAAAGTCATGTTCATGCGATGTTGCTTCACAAAGTATTGACTGAGAGACATCACGAGAGATGACATCAGATTCTAACATGCGACAGGAGTGCACACAAACGCACACCTTAAACTGGGCATAACTGATGTGAGATGGGTTCCCTCTGCCTCTGAGGGACTGGGAATAACATTAGCCAGGATATACTGTACAGCATAAGGCCATTAAAGTGTTAGAGGCCATGATGCTGCAGACATGATGAGCGAATCTGTAAGTGGATATGTTTGATGTGATTGCATGACAAGGCCAGGAGGTGCGTTGTGAAGAGAGGAGAGGAGAGGAGAGGAGAAGAGAAGAGAAGAGAAGAGAAGAGAAGAGAAGAGAAGAGAAGAGAAGAGAAGAGAAGAGAAGAGAAGAGGTCTTACTGGCTTTGAGCAGTATTTCAGTTGCTTGCTGCTGAACTCGGTCTCTGGCCGCCTCGAGTTCACACTCAGCCTCCTTCTGACGGATCTCCACAATCTCTGAGTTCTGGGTCACCTCCTCCAGCTGCTTGGTTAAGTCCTGGAGGGGAATCAAATCAACACAGAAAACTCTGTTAGCAGCCATACCTGACTTCCATGAGAAACATTACCTAGAAGAGAACAAATCAACCCCTTGGCTTTTTGGAGCTATTTTGTGAGTTTTGGCTCAGTGTTGAGCTGTCCGGCTCTGTTCACTCTCACAGCATTACTTTGGGTTTCAGCAGGCAATTGATTTTTCTGAGAAAAAGCTCTGAAAACATTACCTGGTCAGCAACAAATAAAAAAGCAAACACGGTTACTAATTAGCTGGTGAACATAGTGAAGCGTTGAGCCTCCAAAGAGCCGGATATTTAAAACTGAGCTAAAAGGAATGTGAATATTGGACTTGCGTTCACCATGAGTCCAAAACAAATAACTCTAAATGTATAATGTTGGTTTGTGATTGCTGGATGTGTAGATAACAAGGGTGCACAATTCATGATACACATGTATCGATTTGATTTTAGATTTAAACAATTCTTTTTAGACTTGCACTGTCACTTACATTTTTAAATTCTTCTCTCTAAAGATATAGGTATTTTACAACAACAGCTTGACTTTATCCTGGTGGCTTTTTGTAGGTTAGGGTTAAACAAGTTCAAATAATATTCAATAAAAATAAAGATTCCAGTGTCCAACAGAAACTACCACCCTTTAGTGATTCAACAATAAAACAAGAAAAGCTAGAAATACAGTTTTCTCAAATCTGTGCAGAGCAACCCTCCTCCCAGAAAAATCAATAAAGGATCTCTGAAAATGAAACTCAACATCTTCAACGCTGTCTGAGTTTCCTCTGGTTCCCAGTTAGTTGATCTTCTTCATGCACACAGGGTATGTGTCTGGAAGTGCAGCTGATGCAGCTTTTTGATTAAGATTATCAAAATTGAAACTTTATTTCAATCAATGTTCAATTTAGAATTGAAATCATGACACCCTCAGTAAATAAGCAAAGTCTGCTAACTTCAGGTTTAAGTGGGAAAAGAGGTTTACTAAATAGTTGCATGTGTTATTTTTTGGGTATGATGCTTTTTGCAAACTACTCTACTCATTAGAGCTCGACGGATACTCGATTTTTCAGGCTGATGCCTATACCGCTATAGCGAGTGAAAAAGTCCAATATCGATTTATGTAACGCAGGAAGGATATTTTACAGTTTAACACATATCACTGCACTAAAACAACAAACTTCCCTGGGAATTAAATAATTACAAATTACCCCAAGCATCTTTTTCTGACTTATGAGCTCACAAAAAACAAGGTTTCATATTGGAGCATATCAAACAGCAAATATACCGATATGATATATCTGTCGTAGGCCAATATTGGCTAACCGATATATCAGTCGACTCTAGTATTCATATTCTTGGTTTTTAATTGTGACCTCTATGAATTTAGAAAAGTTAGTGACGTGGTTTGATGGGAATGAAGTCAATGTTTGTCGCACTTTATAATTTTCTACTGATGTACCAGTTATTTATCGGTTATGCAGCTGCTGCAAGTTCATAGTTTTGTATTCTGTCATGAGATTTCCTATCTGACCGTCAGACATCTAATACCGTAAATGCATTCTGATTGATCATTCTTATGACACAAAATGCATTATGTGGATCAATACATCGATATTTGAAGCAACTTTGAGACTTTGACAGGATGATGAACGGAGGTAGAATAAAAATGCAGTTCTTGGTCTGGAGCAAAAAACTGTTGTGAGCTTGAGACATACAAATGAAAATATAGAGCCAAAGGGATGAAGGAAACATCCTACTGCTCTTGAATGAAAAATTTAACAACTGGTATATGTTCATGTTACAATTTTGTTGTACTTGCACAAGTTTTTCTTTGTGTATCTTGGCTCACCCCAGCTAGTTTGTCAAACTTACAGAACAAAGCATATTGGTGGCATATTACTAATACTGAAGATCAGGAATGTAAATCCTGACTGCTGCTCAATTAATAAGAAGGAGACTTCAGGGAGGGATTTGACGTGCACACACACACACACAAACACACACACACAGACACGCACAGACACACGGTCAGGCAGTACAGTTGCTGTGTGATTTAGCACTCGGTAAGAACTCATGAGAGGCAATTTCACATCTTTCAATCCCATCAAGCAGGCTGCCTCAAACTTAATTACTGCCGCTACGGCTAAGACAAAGAAACCTCAGACTGATAATAACCACAGAGGAGTCACACACAAATTAGATGTGATGTGTGTGTATGTGTGTGTGTGTTAGACTGTTGGGTGTGTGTGCTGATTTCCCTGATGAGCCCATGGCAGGTAGTTGTTCTATGTGACCTGGAGGTTAAATGAGAGATCTGTAAAGGGAGAGTGTGTGTATGTGTGAGTGTGTGTGTGCTTCGTCCATCTTTTACATCTCTGTCAGGACCAATTCAGGTTTTTTAAGCCTCAAAGGTGACATATTTTTTCATACACAAGGACATTTTGTCCGTTCCTCTGCTCTTCAAAGGGCAGTTTGAGAATTAAGACTTGTTTTTATTGATTTTAGTGTTGAAGTTAAAACTAAATTAAGGTCAAGGTCAGCGTCAAGGTTGGCCCTGTTGATGTGTCCTGGCATTCATGTAGATGTCCTTTGACACATAACCCCCCCCCCCCCCCCCCCCCCCCCAACTTTTGAGCGTTTATTGTGACGCCCTGAAAACAGGAAATGTTGGGTCCGCACCTGGAGGCAGGTTGGGCGCAGTTTGGTCCCGCTCAGGAGATGTCCATCTCGGGTACAGCGCAGCACCACTCGGCACGGTTAAACCAGTAATGGAATATGTATGATATCGTATGCTATGTCAGGACATATTTGGGTTTTAAAGAACAAGATTTTAGGAAAAGTTGGTATATATGTTCAATCCTGACATCTTCAATAAGCATTACTACAAGACCATTTCCCACTGAAGACCTTATTCTTCAAAAACATGTTCTGAGGTTCTTAGTAAACGTTATCCTCGCAGGTATGAAAAAGTGCATTTATTTGAAATGATTTCCAGCAAAAGATGTGCATGATCTCTCTGTAGGGTTCCCCACTAGTACAGTGTACAACCCCTATAGTTATATACATAAAATAATAGTTTAATAATTTGATTAATCATATCTGTGATGATTTATTTGGGCTAAAAGAAGAATCCAATTATTGCAGACATTTAGTCATCATCTCTGATTCACCACTACTCATATTTAAACACTACAAAAAACCAACACACAGATGCTCTCACACACTGAGCCTCAGTTCTGTCAATCATCCTTATTGGACCTGGCTGAATTCTGCACTGCCATTTAAATATGAAAGGCCTCGGAAACTCAATGATTTATTGTTTTATCTCACTAAAAGCTTCCAACAACCAGTCCAGATACCTGAGAGTGAAGTATTTAGTGACAGCGGCAATTTAACATAGCTTCAGTGGAGTATTTCACTTGGGGGATGATTTGTAATTTTTGGCGTGCACATTCCGACGGACGCTTGTGAAGAGTCAGCCATTAATTACGTCTGTCTCAGTTACTCCAAGCCATCATTTGCTTGCATTTCTATGGTGATTTGCCTCCTAAATCACGAGCTGAAGGAGGACGACGGAGAACACTGAAGCAAGGAGCATCCTGACACCAAGCACAAGTGTTCTATTTGATGCTACTATTTCTACCCGTGGTGCAGTAATTATGTCTTCCTCAGACTGGGGAACATTTTGATTCGGTGCAACGTTTTAATTTTCCACTCTGAAAAGGAATTTAGCGAAGACAGTCTAAAAATGTCTCCGCACTTGAGAAGAATGCTACGGAAACCAAGCGATCTCTAACTTTAGGCAAGAGGAATAATGAGATATGTGTATTGTGATTATCAAACCAAAGATTAAAACATGTGCTGTGAGCTTGTTAAGGTTAATTTAAAATCTATTATCTCTCGACAATGAACTCACAGCAGGAGCAGGACGATTAAGGGATGTGCTCATAGACTGGGGTAGAGATAATTGTGATATTACCTGAGAAACAATACATCAAACACATCAGCTATGTACTGTATGAAGACTGTAAAAGAGCAGGATCAAACTGTTTCTACTCTCTCATATCTGTTTTTCTTAAATCTTGTACTAAATCTAGAGGAGCTGTCAAGTAGAGTTGGTTTCCAGCTCTCTGCTCTGTCTCTCTGTTGTTGTTTCTTTATCTGGGTTACACTTAATTGCTTTGATAACTAATGAAATTATTAACTCCAGGCACACCAACCACTGCTGACCTTGTTCATATTCTCAGTAACACAGAGTAGAGGGGGGGGGACCCCTCACTGTCTTCTGTGCAATCAGTGATAATTTCCCACAAACTTCAGAGCATACCATAACAACAAAATAGACCTACTTAACCAATTCCCCTGGAGCACATGTCAACTTTATTTTCAACGGTGGTGATAATCATGTGAGTCTTCTCCTCACAGAGCTCAGGAAGCAGAGTTTCAAAAAGGAGACGAACACAGCATTTCTATGTTTGCCCTTCACAAAGTGCACAGAAAGGTAGAGTGAGGGGAAAAGATTCCACACTTAAATGGCTGCTGAAAAAAATACTCGATGCCAATCAAAACTAGACACCATCAAGTTTCTATTTTGGGCAACTCTGATTTAGATTCAATATGCAGGCAGGCTGTGGCACACAAGACCGACTTAAAATCTGAAAAACCTGAAATTAAGCTCCACCTTAAAGGTCTTGAAGGCCTTGTGAAGTTTTCTTATAAACAAACAGAAGTGAATTTCATATTTTGTGTTTCTAACCGAAACGTACAGTGTGTATCCGTGAGGTCAAACAAACATACTGAGCGTATCTCCTTCTCATAAATCATTTGCAATATTTTTTATTGTTATATATTTTATGCATTCTTCATGTCAATGTTTTCATGTGTTCTTCACGTGTTTCTTTGCATGTTATTACCACCACCTTTTAGTCAGCGGAAAAAAAGTGAAACTGGTGGGTGTAATGTGTATCTTGTCATCCGTGTGCTTGTACATGTTCACACTAGAAAAACAGCTGGTAAAAATATGGCTCCATAACGCCGCTAGCTGTCAAAAACTCCCCAGGGAACTTTGAAGTTATCCAGTATTGATCTACTGCAGCTACTTGATTAATTAACATTTTTAGATATTAAATAGAGATCGTGTTGTGATGAGACACCAGTCATCACGCCCGTCAACATGTTAACGTTCTGACCCATGACTACTCAGTATTTACTACATCATCACGAGTTCTCAGTACTTATGGATCGGACCACAACCTTTATTTTGATCTCAGCTACGCCCTTTTAAAGTTTTGTGACACTATCTTGCACTTGTGATTGTCTTGTGATGACAAAATCTGTCCACAGACAGACAGACAGACAGACAGACGTATAAACACCTGACAAAATACTCAGTATTGCTTCTGTGTCGGTTCCTGTTACAATAGGTGTCTCCTGGACCACATTTTACCACGATGACACAGACAAACATTCACACAGACTCACAAGGTGAAAACATTACTAACGGATGCTGTCGTGGCTAGTTAAAAATTCTGTTGACAACTGTTTTGTTTGTCATTATGATGCATATAATTATACACCAGAAAAAAGTGATGGATAACTGGTTGGATATGTTTGACTTTTATGTTTTCAACTCAAAAAGCTGTCAAAACATACTCAAAGTGCCATTTTCTGTTCTCACCATATGTTGAGATCTTTGAACGACAGTGATTAAATGTCTGAACAGTTTTTAATATCAGAAAAAAACTCTGACTCAGACATCTTGTTGAACATCTACTTTTTGTGATTAAATCTGTGAATTACCAACACCTGACGATCCATGTAAATTGTTTCCCATTTTATCTCATTTAATCCCATAAACCCATTTTATTTTACACACCCATTTCATCGTCTGTTACAGAGGACAAATTTTGTGGGCTGTCCGTAAAAACTACATCAGAAAATGGCCAATCATGGATTTTATTAGATTAAATTACAGTGTGTTCTGACACTATTTCTCTGACACTGTCCAGTTATAGTAGAATCATGATGTAGATGTGTTTGAATCAGCTGTTCTGGGTTCAGACTCACCTTCACGTTGCCCTCAGAGGCATTGAGTGACGACTGAAGCTTGTAGGACTTCTCCCGGTTCTCCCGGGCTTCATCTGACACCCTGGCCAGCTCGGCCCTCAGTTTGCCGAGGGTTTTCTGGAGCGCCGCCTCCTGAGTCTGAAATTCCCGCCGCAGCTCGGCCTCGGTGCGTTTCCATGCCAACAGGTTGTCGGCAGTCAGCTGCTGAGTTCTCTTCATGGCCTCCAGCTCGCGCTCATAAAAGGCCTGAGCCTGCAGACAGACAGACTGGTGTGTCAATCATCCAGACAGATTAATGGAAGAATACATACTGACTATTTATACGAACTTTTCCCTGTTTTTTCTTCTCTATTTTGGATGATTTGAGGAGCTTTCTCATCAAAATGCAATCCTGTGCAAAGATAATGAAAGCAAGTAAAAGCTGAAGCCAAGATGAATTGGCTGACAGTGTTCACTGTCAGTGAGGACAGCTTTTATTGAAATTAATAGCCTCTAAATGCAGTACTTAAACTGTGCCATTCTGCCTTCGCTCTGCACTTTCAGCAAGGTCAAGATTATAGCGCCAACAAATGTAATTTTCGTGCTTTTTAACCATTACTTACCCAAGAAGACTGTGCAGAAACTGTGTTTCACTTTGTTTCATTATTGAAATATTAAAATAAGTCAAGTAAATAATGATGATTATTAATGTTTTACTGATCGTAGATATAATGTGGGTACTTCTGTGTTGTCATTCACAGTATAATTCTTGCTAATTCATTGTTGTTTTGTTTTTTCTGGTTGGTTCCCAGAAAGAATGGCTTCTGCCTTACATGACTATACATTACACTACACGACTATACTCCTTAAATGATATTATCAGTTTTAAAATTAAAATTTTTTATTCGACAAAATCTAAAAACAGATCTCCAGAAGAATTTCCGTGATTTTTAGGGTTTAAGGATTAAAAAACAGGAACATAATGTGAAGCAGGAGGTTTGAGGCACAAGTTACAAAGAAAAAGTAAATAGTTAATTTCCCCTCAATTAAAAATTACATTTGCACAAAAAGATGCACATTTGCTAAAGTTAATCATCTGATTCTGTGCAGGTCAGACTGCACCATCATGCATCTATGAAGTTTACACAAAAATTAATTTGACTTTATAAACTATCCCTGTTTAGTCCATTGCACAGATGTCACTACAGCCTCATATCCTCCATTGTATCTACAGTACTGTACCTTGCTAAGTTTGGCCTCGTACTCCTCCACCAGCCTCTTCTTGTCCTGTTTCAGCTCCTCCACCCGCTCCGTCAGAGAATCCACCTGCGACACATAAGCACAGCATGAGAAGGACGGCTCATGTTTGGGAGCGTTTAGAGCGATCAAAAAACAGAGAGGCTGTCTTAAGGTGTGTTCTGTTTCACAGTGTGCGTAAACAGTCCTCCCTACTGCCTGTTCAGTGAATGTCGGTTACAGGGAACTCAACAAAATGTCTCCACTCAGAACACTGTGCAACCTCACCAAAGCAGACATCGCTTCCTTTGTGTGTTACCCTGGAAACGTAAATACCTTGGATACCTGTTGCTGCTACTGTGAAAATTTTACACTTCTCAAATAAAATATTTAATATATATGTTTAATTGAGCTCTATGTAACATTTATTAGAAATTTACATGTATTAATTATTTTTTAATTGGCCATATGTGAGCTGACTGTCACATGACATGAAAAATAAGACCTTCCCCGTCGCTCCCTGTTGCCTATACGAGCCTGTGGATGACATGTGGAAGTAGTTTAATGCTGCTTGACTGTGTATTTCTTTGAAGGACTCAGTCACGACAGTCTGAAAGATGTCACTTCATGCACATTCTCCAGTGTCTCGTATCAGTGCCTCTCTCCACTCTGCTAACAGAGAGCAACAGTAGCTGACGTTAGTTTAGAAACTGAGTCTGCTAACATAACTAACGACCGGCATCCAGCACAACTCAGAAGTTACACAGAGCCCCTTTAACCAAAAGTGAGTGATTCATTTACAAGATTATTTCCTGAAGAGATTAATATTAAACAAATTATTTTCAGATTATTATCATTTTATATTTATATTATACCGTCTTTGATAATCATGAATAGTGCATGAAATGAATGACAGGTTTCTTACACCCTGTTGTTGTCACTATTGTCAAACTAACACTTCTAAGGTAAAACAAGGGAATGTAGGCCAACAGTATCTGGTTTCCATTGAGATATTAGACTATTTGTTTCATAGATTATTTGAGCCCTGTTGTTTTAAAGGTAACTACAATCAAATATCACCAATAATGGGAATGTGAGCTATATTTACTGATGGGTAATCTTGCTTGTCGAATTCCGATTGAGAAGCTCCATTTTCTGCTACTTTATACTTTGATTTCACTACATTTCGGAGGCAAATATTGTACTTTCTACTCTCTACATGTATTTGATAACTTTAGCTATTAATTACTTTGCAGATTGGATGTTGCATCTGAGCAGAAGAAGTGCATTTTTAAATTAATTTATATCATCGTCATGGGATTAAAAAAATAAGATTCAGATAACTGGAAAAATGCTAATAATATCAGACATGATAATTGGTAGTAGTATATAATCCATAGTAAAGAGTAGGCCTAAACATACTGTACATGGAAAATATGTATTTTTACTTTTCTTTCTTACTTTTTTTTGTGTTACTTTTATTTTTACATTTATTGTCAGAAAATTACTTTTGATATTGAAGTACATTTAATATCAGATAGTTTAAGACTCTAACTCAAGCACTGTTCACATGGTGACTTTCACTTTTGGCTACTTTTACAACACTGCCTACGGTTTGGAATATATCTTAACATGGCTGAGTACCCTGTGCAGTCCACTTCTCAGGGAACTACGAGGCGATCAGAACGCAGGCTGAGTAATTCAGTGTTCAGAGATAAAACTACTTATAATGTGTATAGAGTTTCCTCACACCCCGCTGGTTTAATGGCAGAGACGTTCCATATAAAAGATGTTTGAGCTGCTGTGCTCAGTAGAGTAGATGTAGAAGGTTAATTCGCTGGCTCGTACACAAACAGTTAATAACATAATAATCACTGCTGTCCCACTTTCTCCCTTCAGTGATTCAGTTTGTTGCTTCGGCTTTCAGGAGCTGCTCCACTTTCGCAGTTGTTAGTGTGTTACCTCGGCTTTATGAAGCTGTCCCAGTTTCTCCTGGTCTTTACTGTAGTTTGCGTTCTGACTCTGGTGGCTGCGGAGGAGCTCCTGGACCTCCTGTCTGTGCTGGGCCTTCAGCTCCTCCAAAGCCACCTTCTTCTCCTGCTCGAACTGGTTCTGGGCCGAGCTGAACGTGCGCAGCTTCTCCTCGAAGGACCGTCGCATCTCCTCCACCTCCCTCGACATGGACACCACTCGCTGCGTGTGCTGCCAAAGAACCACAGGGAGGAAAGACTGAGCGGACAGGAAGATTGATTTATGGGTTTGTAGGTTTCTTGCACCACGGGTAAACTTTTTAAAAAGCTTTGAGCCAGCTGGTGCTTTACTGACTCAGGGGAATTTGACCTTCTGGCTGCTCTAAATTAGCACTGAAAACCAGCAAACACACCAAGCAGAAATGAGAACAGTAAACAGCTTATAAGTCATATCCATATATAACGGAAAACAACATCATGTAGCACTGAAGTAGCATTTTCCTCTTGTGAGATTGCTTCAGTCAGTCAGGTCAGCCCGTTCTCATTCCATCAAATACAGCAGTCTGGTTAGTATGATGCTGTAGTTACCGCTCTGTAGTGTCTTTTCTGGAAGCTTCCCTCTAGTCAAAGAGTATAAATAGCGACAAAAGTTCTAGCAAGATGTTTAAAAGGTGTAATTGCATCTGTCTTTACAATATACCGTATAGACCATACTGACACAGCGGCCATTTTCCACTGATGTCACGTTGAGAGTGCATTCCAGGTTGCAATTTGTAGCTCTAAACGTAAAGAATCTCATATATTGTTGTCATTTCAACTGAAAAGATGATGGATAGTGAAAGTCTAGAGGGACATCGAGCCATATTTTGTGGAAAAACAACATATTTGATAACAAATGAGCTAATGATAGCATTCAACCACTTCCTAGCTAACATTACCATTTGATTACATCCAGTATTTTTCACTTCCAGGCTTAAATAAATGCCCACAATGTGAACTTTCAAAGTTCACATTGTGGGAAGTGGTTGAATGCTAATGTTAGCTGCTGTCTAACAGAAGCTAAATGGTTGTCAAATATGTTGTTTTATCTTGGAGTATGACAAGATGTCCCTCTAGACACAGATTTCCTGCATTTATATGACATCCTGGAACAGAGCTGTAAGAGATCTGAGCTTCCCACCCTAAGCGGAAAATGGTCGGAAACAGACACTCAGGATCTCCACACTGCGATAACGGTGAAATTACACTGAAATGATATGTTTTCTCTGTTTCGTTACAGAGTGCAGTCACTGAGTGATCTGTGTGGGTTTCAACCACATGCTAGTGTTCATTATGTGCATTTTTTCAAGAGAATGAATGACATAAACTGGGATGCCCTTGGTGTGTTGGTATGGAATGACCCATCTGTTGTCTGGCTGATGGAGAAGCATAAATTTGCCGACGTGAAAATGAAGGTGTGTTAATTCTCATCTGGATACAAGACAAGAAATAATAAGTGAAACTAAAGAAGCCCTGATATTACTGCTACTGCTACACAGCAAGACAAAGGTTCAGACAAACACAGAGTGCAGTAATGCTGACCGACAAGAGAGCTGACCAACAAGAGAGACTCTCAGCCTCACAGCAGGGGACAGAAACAGACATTAGTACTGATTACCTGCAGCTGTGACATCATGCCGGGCACAGCTCACACACACACACACACACATTCATAAATTCACTGACACACAAACTGTCTACCTGAGCCTCAGTGCAAAGCTGCATGTCCTCAACCCTCTGGCGGTAGCTCTCGAACTCGGCCAGCGCCTGCCTCTTCATCCTCTCGTGGAGCTCCATGGACTCCTCCAGAGACTGGATCCGCCTCTTCAGGTCCATCTCATCGCTGATCTTACTCTTGTACTGAAGCAAGCAGGAAGGGCTCCATTAGTCACATCCTCCAAATTTGTTCATTTAATGACAGAAAATAATGACCAGTATTTGGATAGAGCTGCGACGATTGATAATTGAATACTATTACATTAATCACAAACTGTATCGACCTTGGATTCCTCATTATTTTTTGAGAAAATAAGGATAAAACTCTCTGATTCCTGCTTCTTAAATATGAATACTTTCTGCTTTATTTACTCCTCTATGACAGTAAACTGAATATCTCCGCTTTAGGGACAAAAAGAAGACATTTGAGGACATCATCTTGAGCTTTAGGAAACACTAACTGACATTTTTCACCAATTTCTGACATTTTATAGACCAAACAACTAGTTTTATCATGAATTTTGCCAACACATAAGCTACAGAGACAAAACAATGACAGATAACATACATTTTAAGTATTAATATTACAACAGTATAAATATAAAAGTCTCCTTGGCTACTGTAAATAAACAGCATGGATTTTAGCCTCAGGTCCCGCCTTGATTTAGCTCATGATGATAAATAACGTTGAAAATTCAAAGATTAAATAAGTAGATCCAGCTCTGCTCGATTCATTATGTTTCATTGAAGGCACAACAGCGAAGCTTCCCTGAAGGCAGACTTTGTGGAGACGTGTAGCACGTAAATGTCTGCTCCTATATGTTTAGCTGTTCAAGTTTAGTCACATTGCCTCCAGGAGTGATGACATATAGATTTAAATAATTAATATTAAGATGACTAAATATGGATGAGCTCATTCTTAGTGTGATCGCAGCTCTCCGGTGGATCGGCTGCCATGTGATAGTGTAGTAGTTCAGCGTACAGCAGCGATACACGAATGTAAGATACACAGTGATACTGTCGTGACCGACTGACATGAATGAGACCGCAGTGAGCCCCTTCGACTGTTTAAAGATATTTATAACTCCTGTGTCAATCATCCTAAAAGTAAAACTGTAATATGCATTTATTTATTTATTCCTTCCAGGTAGCAGAGATTGATTACATTACTTATTTAAATTCATTTTCTTTTCCTCCCACGAACCTGCTTTCTGTCTTCACAGCTCCCTTCCAACTAATTGTTCAGACTAAATATCGACAGTATCTTAAACTGTACATCTACAAGGATGACTTAAACTTTTCTGTGATTTCTTATCAATGTAGGACATATGATTTTACTCGGAAAGCATCAGTAAGACGTCAGTGTTTAAATGATAAAACATAGAGGGTATAAACCTGTAATATCTTCTCTCGGGTCTCAGACAGAATCTGCTGCACCTCCTCTTCATGGGCCTCCTTCAGAGTGGCGATGGCCGCCTCGTGTTCATCGTTTTTCGTGTTCAGTGCATAGATAACCTGCAGCAGAGAGGAGAGAAACCCATTAGTTGTGAGACACGTTCATAATCAGGAGTTATTACCGTATTAAAACTGGCTGGAGATGGAGTGCACCTCTCATAGCTCAGGTTCAACCAACACGGACAATGTGAGGCTGCTGTGTGTGATGAATGTTGTTCAAAGATTAAAGAGGACACTGGAACATCATAACGTGAGGGTAAAGTAACCTGGAGATCAAAAGAAAGTTGATATTGAACACAACACCTTCACATTTCTTCTTTTTAGGAGAGAAAAGCTTCTCATACAGCATTTATGTTACTAAGTCCTTTAATAGAAAACATTATTGAACAGCTTTTTACTTCCTGATACCAGTTCCTTTACCCTAACATGCGTGTGCGCCAATGCACAGTACAAATAAGATACCAGCGTGTTAACAAAATATATTGATACTATTTTTATAACAGCTGTATACTAGTAACCCTGTAAGGATGTGGCATGATTGTTATCATTGTTGTGTGGCCTGGCTCAGGTTCAACCCTTTGTAACACATCAACAAAAACTAAAAACGTTGTTATGATTTTAAATTAATAATTTTAAAATATAAGTCCAATAAGTCCAAAATGATTGTTTTGTTTATCTCTGTGTAAGAATTCTGACGGTTGGTTCCAGCTTCTAACAAGGTTTGTGTGCCAATAGTGTAACGCCGTTGGTATCATGTGGTTTCTGTGTTTTGTCAGCGATCAAGAGTCTTGGTAGTTGCCAGTTTGTGGGGAAAAAAACCCCGTAAGAATGGAGTTCTACAGTATTCGCCCATACTGTACTGCGTTGCAAATTGAATTCTGGCTACTACTTCTGGCTAATCAGGGGCATCTGACGCAATGCGACGCCTCTGGAAACTCCTGAACAACTATAACAAACTAAACATTGTGGAGTTAAAATCTTTTGAGACAGATTCTGCAAATGCACGGCTTGTTTCTTGCCTAAAATGTCTTCAGAAACACATTTCGCTGAGCTATTTTTTTAATATAAGGGAAGGTTTCCAAAGCAGCCCAGAGCAGCAGCCCAAGTGTGGTGTTCCTCCTGTCAGGTACAGCCTTCAGTCTTCGTTGGTTCGTCTGTGTTTCTGATCTGTTTCCTGCCCGTACAGTACTGTTTTTTTCTTTTTGCACTCTTGGATTCCTTGTTTGTTGCCAGATTTTTATTGCCTGCTCTTTTGTTTCTGTGGACTACAGCTTTAGTTGATATATGCTCGCCTTTTGTTTTTCAGCCTGTCTCTGTGTTTTGCGTTTGTTTCCTTTTTTGATAACCAGGACAATGTCATTTCACAAAAAGAAGCCAGGGTCTAAGCAGTATTTAGGCAAACTATAGAACATTCTTGTCACGCTTTACATAAATGATTCTTCACATTTTTTCTTCAGTTCAGCTTATAGATCAAATGAAGCAGAGAAATGCAAATTACTGGCATGTTATAATGCTATTGCATTGCAAATGAGCAACGATGACAAGTAAATGAGCTGTGGCATAGAGCTGGTGTAGGGCTGCATACAGTATATGTGGTGCAAGCCTGGATGTTTCCAGTATTAGCTCAGAAGCATCAGTGGTGCCCCGCAGTTATAAATTAGAAATTGGTTGGTGCCTTGTATTGCTGGGGATAAAAATAACACAAGCAAACTGTTGTGCATGAGATTGACCTTTAAATCCATCCCAAAAATACATGCAGCCATCCAGAGAGCCATAATCTGACAGCACAGTGATCCCCTGCTCACAGGCAGCACAGAGAGAGACGGCGAGGACAGAAAAGGGTTTTTCACTTCCACATGAAAAACCATGAGACTTTCTCCCTCCTTCTCTCCCTGCCGTGAGAAACAAAGCGATGTGTTGCCTCTCTGAAAAATCAAGTCAATAATTCAGAACATCGAACTGCGCGATGGCGCTAAAGAGCCTTTGTTTACTTTGCACCAAAGTCCGTCAACAGAATTAGAGAAGGGAGAGAGGAGAGAAGAGAAGGAGGGCAAGAGCTTTCTTTGAAACAATGATATCCATATATTTTTATGCCCTGCCATGCCTTCCTGAGAGATGAAAGGTTTTGGTTTGACAAGTGGTCATGTTTTTCAAATTCCTACTCGTCTATACCCTCCAAACACACACACACACACACACACACGCACACACACACACACGTGCACGCACACACACACACTCTCTGGTTTTGCTCACAGCCATGGAGATTTACTCAATAAGAGAAAGGAATACACTTTAGAATAAAGAGGTACTCATTGGAGTACATGGAGCACCATGGGAGTTATGCTCTCATTTTATTTTATCGACCTCATAATGTAAATATGATTATCATCCTTTATTTGCTGGTATGTGGCATATTTAATATATCTCTTCATGTGTGATACCTCTTTACTGTATATTGTTTTTTTAAAATGTTAGTTCAAGCCTTTTATGTTGAGTATAGTAATATTTTCATAATATTTGTCCTTCACCTTCGTTTAGGCAAAAATTCAGTTTTATCACTTATTTTTTACCCACATTATTGTGAAACAAGACTTAGCTGTTGGCAGCTGGCTGTTAGCTTCACTATTTCTTGTCAATATTCTGTTTTTAATTGAAAAAGTAACAGTTTACAATCCTACCACTAACAATACAGCACAACACAATCATGCTAGCTGCTCTGTGAGGCTGTACTGAGCTAAATGCTAACATCAGCATGCTTACATTCCCACAATGACAACGCTAACACACTGATGTTTAGCTGGTCTGATGCTTCCAATGTTTTTTGTCTTAGTTTACCATCTTCACCCTGTTAGCATGTTAACAGGCTAAATGAATAGCTAAACCATGAATGAATGTATGAATGTATTATAGACGTGGATACTGGGGCACAGCTCAGTCTATGAGTTAAACTAAACTACAACTAAAATACAATTTTTCACTCAACAGAAGTACAGCTGAGGTAAGGTTTCTGAAAAAATTGGTGCTGGTCCACTTGTCCTGGACGATTTTAGTCTGACATTTAACAATCAACTATCTTACTCCACCTTTAATACTACTAAAGTTGAGGTCAGAGGTAATTATTTCTAATGGACATTAAAGATTTAAATATGTGGAACTTAATATAAATCATTATGGTAATTGCCTTGAAATGGAAACCCTAGCAGCCATCCAACAGCTATTGAGACATTTCACTTAAAACCACAAATGCCAACCTCTTGGTGGCGCTAGAGGAAAAGTCAGAGGATCACCAAAGTCACTGGGTTTCATCCTCTGGGGAGCATGAATGTCTGTACAAAATTTAATGGAAATCCATCCAACAGTTGTTGAAATATTTGAGTCAAGACCAAAGTAGACCAAGTGACTCCATCCCTGGAGTCACACAGCTAGCATAGCTAATAATTCATATTAAGACGAGTTGAAGTCAAGTAGATTATTTACACAGGCTAATATCACAACTTTATTCCACAGGGTTTTACAATCTGCACTTCTGGACCTCATGTCAAGTCTCTTTCTCTACTCATTCATGTTCACAACAAACAGGAAATGAAATGTCCGAGATCAGAGCCGCCAAATAAAGCTGAGAAAATTCAGTTTGCTCCAAAATAAAACATCTCTTCCTCCGCACGTCTAAATTATTCAGCCAGCTCAGTCTCTCATCGGCTTAGGAAATGAATGGAGCAGACGTAACAGTTAGAGGAGCTAAAATCTCCACCGCATCCCGAGAGTCATCAGCACACTTCTGCAGATGAAATGCACTAATCATAATGCTGTGGGGTCTGTTGATACACACACGCACACACACGCACACACACACACACACACACACACACACTTCATGTGCACACACGTTTATCGAAGTAAACACACGAGGGCAGAGGCTGTTAAGACCCTGATGAACCAATGCACCCGTGTCCAAACTCATCAGCATAATTTGGCTGACAAATGGCTTGTGTGTTTGTGTGTCTGTGTTTGTGTCTGTATGTGTGTGTGTGTGTATGTGTGTGTCAAATGCCAGGAAAATGACAATCACTGCCTGAGAGACAAAGGCTGCCAATATTGTCATCATCGTCATCATCATGAGGGATCAGCAGATATTGATCTTGCCAGCCCTCAATCTGCCAAAAGCAGATATTATTCTAAAGGGGGTTGCACACATCAGCCAACATTTGGGGCCAAAATTCACAAAATCTCAATTTAACCTATTCAATGAAATGAATTGGATAAATAAACTCTGGTTTTAATGCCAAAGAAAAAAACTCCACATAATCATTTACACAATATATATAGGTGCCCATCCTGATTTTTGGGGCTCTGTCAGTACTACAATACATACAACTGATCCTCTCAGGCAGAACTTCCTCCCAGAATCTGCTCTTGTTAAGGCAAAATACAGCCATGAGTAAGTCTTGCCTTAAGGCGGAATTGTGCTTATGTGTTAATGTGTTGTGTGGTTACCTCACCAGTGCACAAAGAGTTCAGTTTATGATTCAACCAAGGTGTTATACAGTATTGTTCATGTACATTCATTACATATCTAATGAGTTAACATTCTTTCATTCACTTTTTTGGAAGAGGGCAACAATCACAGTGAGGGTAAAGTTTTCAGTTTGTAAAAGTAGGCTGGATTGTTTTCAGCAATACAGTAATGTAAAGATTCTCGCTTTCTCTTCACTGTCAACAAACACTATCAGTTCTGAAAACATCTTCAAGAAAACACAGAGCTGCCCAAGCTGACCAGTAGCAGTTGTCGTGGTCTAATTATAGCATGTGACTTGATATTAGGTAGAGCGGACAGGCCTGTTTTCTCTACCTACGAGCCCAGAGACACTGCAGTTGTGACAGCCGAAGCGGCTGGCGTGAATCCCGGGACAACTATGGCTCACAATCTGTGGTATCAGCTCAGCTGTTGGCTGATTATTTCCGAACCAACTGCGACCAAACACAGGCACAGCCCATTAACATCAGAGTGAGAAAATGAGTGCTGACGGAGAGGAAATTGTGAAAAAGCAGGTCAGATTGGTAGGGCAGTATTCGTGTCATTCTATTTGTGTGTTATTTATTGTGGTGTTGACATAATTATAACCTGTGTTAACCTCGATAACACAGCCTTCAAAATAAGGAGGTTAAATGGGACCTTTTTTTGCCCAGTCTTAAAAAATAATAAGAAAATAGGACAGGTCATGAAAAATTCAATATGAAACTTCACTATTGTTATAGACTTTTCAGTCAAACCGCTCAGGCCTAGTTTGTCCCATTTCATGGCTGGAGATTTCAATCACTATCTTTTGTAGCACGTTCTGATGGGCAAGGGGGCACTCAAACACAAGTGGCAGGGGTGAAAATTGGAAATGAGATAGGGCCTAAAACATTAAATAGATCTGAGAGGAAGCACACAGCCGGGTGAAGATTGTATGTGGTTTCGTCACTATAAGCTTCACAGTTCACATTACACAGACTCATTTGCTCCTTTGTTAATAGAAAATACAGATGAGTAGAGGCTCAACTGGAATGAAACATGCGGTTGCTTTTGGTTTAGCGCACTGGTAAATAGATCTTTTAGTATTACCTATTAATACAGCCCATAGTGAATATTTACTGTCCTGTGAATGTGTTTTATTCTTTTCTTGAGAAAGCTGTTATACTCAGTATCATGCTGAGGGAGTGCAGATCTAAATTAGCTCATAGTTGACCATGGCAAAGCTAAGAAGCTGTGCACTGCTCCTGTTAAATAAACAAGTAAGTAAACAGGCAGTAAGAATTTAAATCATTTATTCATTGTTTACATGAACTTAAGGTAACCCAAGTACTTTAACCTGTTTCGTATCACACTTGTATTGTTCTACTGTGCCATGGAGACTAAATTTAGTCTTATTCTGTTGAGTCTTTCACTGTTTAAGTAATTCATTTTGAACAGCTTGCACAGCTTGAAACAGAAGCTCCCTTTAGATTAATAAAACGCTGGTTTGCTGGTAGGCACATGTCAGCGTGTGCACACTGTTCTAAGGTGTGAGAAAAATGGGAAGGGAGAAAGTGTGAGCGAGTGTTTCTGGTAGCAGTGATCCTTTCTCATCTCCTCCGGTCGATCGCTTCGTGTCCTTGGAGGAGTTTGCATAAATGACAGTGATACCAGGCAGATCGATAAGGTGACAGCGAAATGCCACAAATTTCATCTGTCAGCCGGGAGAAAGTCACAGCTGAGAAACTCACTGAGACTTTTACCAGCGAGCTACAGCTGAGTCCTTGCGAGCTGCTTGATGAAATATGACTCTGCTGTCAAACTCTGTAAAAGCCAAAAAAAAGATGTCTGTTTTGTGCCTTCTGCTCACTTTTACTTAAACTTTTCAACCTCCATTGTACTTTCCCGGCTTTATGTGACTCCCTCTATACAAACCAACTATATAACCTTCATGAGGATGTTTGTTTTCTTGTCTCTTGTGCTTCTCTTTGACCTTTTTTCCATCTTCATTGTTAGATACAGTACTTGAGGTAAGGAGGAGTGCTGTGAATATTCTGCATTGTACTCTTGACTTTTGCTTCAATAAACAGACAGATGTCAAGATACATAAAAGAAATGTTAATCTCTATGAATATATTAACCAAAACAGAGAGCTACATTATTTTCACAGAAATAGAAGTCAAGCTGGGAGATAAAGACTGAACTGAGCAGCCTTTAACTTATGGGTCATATCTCACTGTGAAAGACTCTGCTTCACTGCTTTTTTAAAAATAGAAATCATTGTGTTTTGTATATTTTCTAGACACGAGAGTCTGGATCCAAACCATTAGAAAGCACAGTACCAGTGACAGGGGTACCGGACAAACACATGATAAATGTTGTCAAACAATAGGAGTTTGGTTACATCATGGTAACAATAATAAACATCGGGTTAAGAGGAAACTGTCATGTTTGGTTAGGTTTAGGCATAAAAACTACTTGGTTAGGTTTAGGTTAAGATCATGGTTTGGGTTAAAATAAGTATGTTCGCTTACGTTCGACACTGACTTCTCCTGGGTTAAAATTGTATGTTTTTTATCCATTCATTCCTCGACCTCCTCCCTACGCTTTTCAAACTACTTCACCTGACTTCCTCCTTTGCTACTGTCATAATTACTGTGACCACTAGAGGTCGAAGCCTAACAGTAAACACATGTACAGCATGTGTTGTATTGAGCTGCTTACACAGATGACACAGACATGTTTTGGGGCATGGTCTAAAGTATAAGTAAGAAAGCATACAGGATTTTGCTGCACAACAATCAAGAAAATGAAAGTTGATTTTTGAAAATGCAAATGAATTGCTGATGCTCAGAAGAAACAAGTTGAAATATCCTGCGGCACTGGCTTCTTTTCATTAAAAAAATGAAAGACGATCTTTTTTTGCAGTGCTAAAAATACAAACACTAGAAATGTTAGGAATTAATGCATCTTACAACTCTCGCAACTATTGTTGATTATACTTAATGACCAACACTCCAACAAAAAAAAACTTTAGTTTCAGTTTAATCTGAATAAAACATAATCTCAATTAGGGGAGCTAAGTCATAACATTTTAATAAGGTAATAAAAGACAAAATTCTGTAGTGATCAATGCAAAATATGCTTTTTTATCTTCACTTCTTTCCAACTCTTAAATCTCAAATTTTGTTAATATAAATTGCTTATTTGCAGACTTCTTTGTCTGGCTTTTTTGCCCACTGCCAGCATTACCTATTGGGTCAGATAGTTTCCCAGAGATGGACAACATTTCACAAGATACTGATGTGTAGTTTTGTATCTTGGTGATTTGATGCCAACTTTCTAAAGCCAGGAGGACAGGAAGATTCATATTGTCGCTCTCTGTCTCAAGTTGTAGTGTTGTAAGCTGAGATTTACTCAATGTCTGGAGCATTTGGTCCTCTAGTCTAGAATAAAGTCAGAAAATACATGCCTCGTCTTATTCCAGGGAAACTTTGGAGTAGTTTGTCAGCACTGGGAGTGCAAACCAAAACTCCTACAGAGTACAACATCAAAAACAAGCATTTAGAGATATGATGAAATGATTATTGACTTCTTGTATCCAGCAGCACCTCGTGTATCTAGAAAAATTCAGAAGCAATTCAAAATGAAAGCAAACCAAAAGTAACATGACCACCACCAGAGAAAGTAAACGGTCCATCGATGTTTGCTAAAAGTTACATTAAATGAAATGGGGTGTGTTTAGACTCCAACAAGCTGCCAAAGTCTTTGAACTGGCAGGATGAAAGCTACCTTGACAAAGCTAATTGGTAGCCTTTGCAACAAGGTGGATCCCAAAAGTAACCTGCAGACCAAAGAAGCAAACTTTAGGACGGTTTGTACTGTAAACTGAATCCAAAAATGACAGTAGGTGCCAAATTGTGTCCCTCTGGACTGGTTTCACTGGCTTTACAAAGGATCAAAGAGGGGAATAAAAGATGAAGAGATGCTGGTCCGACCTCAAAGGATCTAATGACTCCTAACTAACTCTTACTGGCTGTAATTTCCTCTTTATTCACCCTCACAGGCCTGAACACACACACACACACACACACACACACACACACACACACACACACACACACACACACACACACACACCTTACTCATCTCTCAGCTCCAGTCTCTCCGTCTCCTGATGAGACTTTGATGATAATGACGATGTCTAATGACGACCATTTTCCCTACCTTAACACTGGCCAGTAGTCATTTTCCACCCTGTGGCAGTGGAGCTTTGTCTTATGAGTGCAGTGGGTGTGGGCACATAAAGGAGAAATTGCAGAGTGATGAAGAAAGTACGAAGCACTGATGGAAGTACTGTAGTGTAGTTAGAAGAATGGCTGCCTCCTTCTATATAAAGAAGATTGTTTTATTTTAAATGTTCACAGATTTAATTAAATCGGATCATTAAAGGAATTGTTTGATATTTTGGTTCAAAGAGAATCAAACCCACCCTCTATTCCTGTAGATATAGGACTACAGCCAGCAGCTGGTTAGCTTAGCTTAACATGAGAGCCGACCAGGACCCTTAAAGTTCAATAGTTAATGTATTGTATCTCATGTGTTCAATATGTACAAAAACTGAATTGTACAAAATGACATTTTGACATTAAAAAAGGGGTTATATCAGGTTGTGTCTTGGCTCTGGGTAGTTCTGAGAAAACCAGCTGAGACTCCAGGAGGTTCCTTGTCCAGGCGGAGAAATCCAGCACATATACGTCCCATAAAATGGCAAATTGGCGCTTTTACTCAAGCTACAATGATTAATTGATTAGTTGTTAACTGTTTAATGAATCCCCAACTATTTTGATTTGATGACTGGTTTATTCGGTTCACTCTTGGCTGACATCTTGTTATGCTATAGCCTGCTTGTGGCTCAGATCTGGCAAACAGGAGCAGGCCGTCCAAGTGCCATCATTCCACGTGGCATGAGTGCCAGATGAGGTTGTTTGGTACAGTTTTGCTGTCTGGGTGACCTCTGGATGACAGTAAACTGAATATCCTTGGATTGCGGACAAAACAGCAATTTGAGGACATCATCTTGGGCTTTGGTAAAACACTGATAGACATTTTTCTCCATTTTCTGACATTTATATGGACCAAACAACAAAACGATCGGTGGAGAAAATAATCAAAACATTAATCGACAAAGAATATAATCTGTAGCACTTGAATGCCTTCCAAAGTAGTGAAACTGGGCATTACAATCACAGGCTGTGAACAAATCCATCACTGCAAAGCAACTCTTGGGTGTCAATACCTTAAACGACCGCAGCCATCCTTTGAATCACCACTTTCAGCTGCTACAGAGCCCTTAGTGCTAAAAATAACATATATAAAATATAAATAAATGGCAAATTATCTGAATCAGTAAGGACAACCTTGTCTTAAGCGAGCCTGCATCCTCAGCACACAGCACTTTTTAACTTTTGTTTGGACTTTATGTATATCATTCCTAAACATGAAGTCTTTTAAATGTTGAGTCTTTGCTAAGCTAACCAGCTGCTGACTTAAGTATTTTATTTAAGAGAGCGATATATATCAGACAGGTATTGATCTTCTCATCCCAGAAAGCAAATTAGTGCATTTCACAAAATGTCAAACTATTCCTTTAAGATCTTTTTTGTTATAAGAGACCTTTATGACTGACTATGAGTATCTTTATGACCTTTACCATCATTTCACAATCTGAAAGCAAGTTGGAGTCCAAAGAGGAGGCTGCTTTCTGAAGTAAAGCCTTGCAGATATGAACGACTGTATTTTGGAAGCAGTGCATTGATTTTTGCACACTTGGGGATAAAATCGTTAACCATGTGGAAGAAGGGCAACGGGGAGACGCAGCATTTAATTGCTGCAACTACTATTGATGTGTCATTTCACTGGCAGAACCCTTTTAGATACAGGGCTGTCGCAGAGGGTAGTCAGTTTAGTGGAAAACTGGTTTAGCAAGCTATTAACTTCATCATTACTGCTGCGTACCAAACTATTGTTCTGTTGATGGGAAGCCAGACTTTTCACTCTCACTCTGTTTTCTCTATCTTGAGCCTTAACCCTTAAGTCACCCACTGCAGTTAAAACTACACTCTCCCTCAGAATTGTACTGTAGAAGACTTGTCTTTTAACAAAACATCTGATCGCTGATATTGTTTTGAACACTACTTGGCTGAACAATGTGATGAGACACGAGTGCAAAAGCCTCCTGAGCTGCAGCGAGGTACATTAGCAGCTAATTATCATTACCTGCTTACGCTCATTATCACTTAATCATTGTCTAATTGGAAATTAAATTTCTAATTTGGAGGAGGGAAGTCTGTGGTAACAAATTTCTGCCTTCATTATGATTATTCTTCATCTCTCCTGTTGAACTAAATACATATTCATTAGTCTTTAAACCGTCTTTGTTCAAACCAAAGTCTACAGGAAGATAAGGAATTTTGTAACTAAGAGAGTGGTTTAAAGACAGTTTGTAAACCAGGTAATGTTTAAAACAAATCGAGGAGGTACTCAACAACAACCCATGTGTTGTGTCTTTTGAGCACTTTTTTACAACACTGCTAATATTGCGAGTTATCCACACAGTGCCACTATACTGAACTTCTCAGACTGAAGTCCACAACAGAGAACTCTCATCAGTAACGACTTGTTGCAGGTTATCCTGCAGCTCATTAGTGTTAAACACTGTTTTTGTAGTACAAAGCCTCGTTTTGATCCACTGCTCCTGTTTGCCCTGTTAAAGTTACTGCATCGCACTTCCTGTATCCATTTAAAATTTAAAGCCCTCTGGCATTTCAGTGAACAAAAAGCCTTCATTTCTTAACAAGGCTTTTATTGTGAAATATTATCAGGAACGTGTCATAGAAACCCTCATTGACTTGGAGATCCCCGTCCATGGACGACTTGAAATCTACTTATCATCTACTTGCTTCACTTCATCTTTTTACAGCCAAAAGTTAAATTTTGATATAGATTTAACATTATTCAATAAAACTGATGCTGGGTTAGTGTCATCCAGCACAGATGGAATGGATAATAGGGAATTCAGAGACCAATTCGTCAGCACTAACCTGTTTGCCATAATCCAGACTGACTGAAGGGCTCAACTATAACTAGATTCCACACGAGTATGCATTAGTAATTTCTGTTTACAATTCAGCATGGCAGCACCATAAAAATAACCTTTCAACAAGAATGAACACCAGAAATTAGCTGATTAAAGCAAATATTTGTATCAGTGTCTGAAATGTGCTACATCATCACTGCGCCTTCCACCACTACCATTACAAAGTTTCATATTTCTAAATAAATAACATTTGCAGACAGGCAGTGTGCCATCTCATTTCCACAGCCTCAATATTATGCGTTTACTGGGAGCGAATTTAACGAAGCAGAGAGAGAGATAGGAGGCCTAATTACTTTAATTATAATGCGCGGCTGTGATCTGCTAAACTGTAAGGTGCACCTTAATCCGTCAGCTAATTATGGGATGTTCTGCGGTGGTGTAAGTGGTGGCGCGATTGAGATGGGGTTGAGCCGATGAGCAAAACGCAAAGTTTGGCCTTAATTAAATGCAGAATCCGTGATCAGTGGAGGAGCTTTTACAGCGTTAGACCAAATAAACTGCCATCAACAACAGATTTTAAATGAAGAATCCTGTGAAAATAAAGTCGTGACTCGCTTGTTAGAATCTGTTCTGTCAACTGAGGAGGGCTGGAAACCAAATGAAGCGAGGCATGCTGCAGACTGTACATGTTTTCTGCTCTGTTTTTTGGGGAAAGCTTTTAATGCAAATGCCTTACATAGCTTTTGAACACTGCTGAATAAATCAAAAGCCCACTCACCACAGTTTTTTAGACGATAACGTTTGAACGCTTCAGTTCTTTACGGACTTCGGTCTACTTCATGTGGATCGTTACTTATATACACTGTTCCAAATGAAATTGAGAGCAAAGAATAAAATATGTAAATTGTAAATCGACTTGCACAACAACATAAGAGCCTCAACTGAACAGAAAGAGCAGTGCCTCAGACTATTGCAAGTGAAAGATGAAATGATTATTTTCCATTTGGATGCTCGGGTCAGGGCAAAAACAGAAAACAGATATTAAATGAGATGTCCATGGTTCAAAAATGGAAAAAAAAAAAAACATGATTCACTATCTAAAAAAGGAAAGTGATTGTCCCAATACAATTAGATATTCTGATATCAACATTTGGCAAGAACATATTACTCAATACAAAGTTAGCGATCATTTGTTAGCATCAGATAAACTTAATAAAGTACAATCCTTGTGCAAAAACACAGGTTTAGAGTTATGATGCATTTGTGTCATGTCAGAATAATCAGAAAAATGACTTCCTGACTTCAAAATTTCATGTGAACATCAAATCAACTTGGAAAATTTTGGTAAAGACTTTGACCTTATATAGACACATGGCAGACGAAAACAAATGTTTGGTTGATGGTAAGAACTTTTATATTAATCCATGTAATGCATATCGATTTTTTTCATATGCAATTTGTAATATGGTGTTTAGTTGTTGTCTATATGGAGTGAGCTAGATTAAGATTTATTAGCATTTGAAAAAGCTGCCTTCCATCAAGTTAGAAATTATGTTTTCGTAATTTCTTTGAAGTACTTTCTGACACAGTCTATCAGATACTAAGCAATATTTTGTAGGTTTAGGGAATTTAGCAACAATTCTGGGACAAGCTCATTTCAGAACTTTTGACAATGGAAACGCAAAAATAACCGTTATCATATGTAACAAACTGAACTGAACTAAACCAGAGTGCTTGTTGGAAAAGATTAATCATAACAACACATCTTCTTTGCAGCGTCCATGTTGTTTCCACATTACGACTGAAAAGCGAATGAAACCCCAATAGGAGCATTTTAAAGCACGATTATTTCTGAAACATTTAGCAGAGAGAGAAAAACAACTATTTTTGTCACAGTTGATTCACTGCAGTCAATATGAGAGACCTGTCAGGCAGATCATCAAATTAAGTAAACAGCGAGAGTCCTAATTAACTAATTAAAATTTTACTCTTTAATAATACATTTGTTCTGATGGGGAAAAATTATTATTCTAGTTTGTTTACTGCGTGCCTCATTTCTTTATGCTCTGTGTAGACAACTGGGACAAGAGTAGCAAGTCATCTTTTCAACAGCAGACATAAAATTTCACCACGGAAAAGACTCAACAGTCTTCAAATTCCACTTGTAATGGCTTGATCTGCAGTGATGCTTTGACTGAATGAGCCTAAATAAATTTAAGAGAGGCGCAGATTCACTCAGAGACTTCTGCATCATGTTTTAGACGCCTTCTGTGCACATGAATGTGTATACAGGCCCACAGGTGGAATGAGGTATTATGCATGTAAACAGTGACGTGCACCTCTTTACTGTTTAGAAAAGGATAACGCATACAGCAGCAAATCCAGCAGAACATCAACCACACATGATAGATCCTTCTTAGGGAAAATACAGCACAGGCATAATAAAGGAAGCTTATGCAGAAAATGTAAATCTGAGCCTCACTACCTGATTCTGTGTAAGAAACAGCACTGAACGCAGGTGGTACAACAAATGTTTACCTCAAATCTAAATCCAAAACTCAAATTTTGTTCTGCCAGCGGTGTATTTTTAGCTCACAAGCTGCTGGCAAGAAAGCCACAATTCTGCACTCTGGTGGGATATTTAACCAGTTATTCTGGTCAGTGCTGCCAATGCAACCTAAAAACATATGGTCTGTGTTTGTGTTTGTGTGTGTGTGTTGTTACTGTATTACATAACTACTAAGCACCATCTGGAGCCATTAGTAGATTGTAAGTTCTGAGTGCATTTTATTGTTCTTTCTGCCTCTTTAACACAGAGAAAAAATCTGTTTCTGTTGCGTAATGCTGGAATTAATCTGAATTATTCTATGGAAAAAGAAATTCGGGTAAAATATCTCGAGAACATCTTGAAAATGTTGCTAAAACATTTTTATAGTCCAACACAGATAAACACACTGAGTGTTGAGGCAGATGTCTGGTTTCTCTTCAATGTCTCGGATGGTTTAATAAGTGTTTAATATTTCTGCATTAAAGCAGGTTTATCTGTGACAGATGCAGTGATTCCTGCTCGTGTTGCAGAAATAAAAGAGATAATGCCTTCTTGTGGCATACACACACACTCACACACGTTGGTCTTTCAATAGTTGTGAGGACCCTGTTTGACATAACACATTCCTTCGGACCTAACCTTAACCTTAACCATCACGACGAACTGCCTAACCCCAATATTAACTCTAAACGTTTCTTTGCTGTAAAGCTCCAGAAATATTTGGTGGAAACTTTCCATGACTTTACATCAGCATGGGGGTAAGCAGATATTGACTGAATTTTCATTTTGTGGTGAACTTTTCCTTTAACCTAACTAACCCAACCAACGAAGGCGACCAATCAAAGGTAGAGTAGGGCAGACGAGAGAAAAGCAGTGGGATCCATAATAATCAAAGCCTAACCTAAACCTTATTCTAACCTCAACCTTAACATTGAGTCGTAACCTTCAGACAGTCCTCAAAATGTCCTCACAAAGCAAAGGTCCTCATAACACAGGCACACAATCACATCCAGACACAGTAGTAAAAGTCCTATCTGTGGATGGCACAAAGTGATGTTACAGTATATTTCCCTCCAAATGCAATAGATATACATATACTTGATGCGGAGACTTAAAGGGGAATTGCCGTTTTTTACAACCTGGACCTATTTCTAGCATAAAATACGATCTGGATGATGTCATCTCTGAGCGCCACACGCACCCACGACAGCCGGCTTGTTTACCTGTAGTTTGCTACTGCTAGTTTTTTGCAACATGGCTGAATATTTTTCCGATTCTGATTGCGATGATGATGATGATTCTGATGAGGTTGCGGAGAGGAAGGCTGTGGAAGCTGAACTTCGTCCAATTGGTCATTTTGTTCGGACAATTTGGAAATACGCAGTAACGAACCATAGCAGTGCCAAATTGCAGCTAAACGAGCCGACCGCCGCAGAGTGGCTGTGCTGTGGCTGCGTGCGGCGCTCAGAGATGACATCATCCAGGTCAGAGGTTAGTAGGTCAACCTACAGACCCTGGATGTTGATAACAGGCAACCCCGGACTCAGAGGGGAATAGCACTAGCGTATCATAACAAAATATTGGTGAAATGAACTAGTTTCGCGGCAGATAATGCGTTATATAGAGGCTGCGCTTCGGTGCCCCAATCACTCGCATCATATGGATATACGCGGCGCTTCACTGGATCTAATTTCGTCCGAACGACTCCAAATGACACCAAAGTTATCTGGGTGAGTAAATGATCATATTTTATGCTAGAAATAAGGTCCAGGTTGTAAAAAACGGCAATTCCCCTTTAAGCAAAAATTAAGGCACTAAGTCAAAGCCATAAGCACATTTCAACCACAAAGGTTAACTGAGGGCCTATTGATAGTGTGCCTTGACTTCCTGGCCATTGAGATATATATTTTTTTGTAATACCGTAAGTTCAAACCCAACATGGGATCCATCTGTCTGTCCTTCTGAAAACTTAAGTAAATAATGAATAATCAGAAGTTAATATTGGCCACATAAACTGGCCTAATTGTCATCATTTTGGAATACTTTGGAGCAGTAAAACATATAAAACCCGACTGATTTGAGTTCAAACAGCTGAAAACATACAGTAAAACAGTCAAAGTCATCTGCAGCAGAAGAGGTGGGTTAAGATGTCAAAAAAGAGTCTTAGGGCCACATGAAGAACAGAGTCGGCATCTGGTTCTTTTCCGCTTTTCTGGGTTTTTGATCTCAGTGATGCAATTGGGATGCAGCCCGTGTGCTGTCTGTGGCTCAGTGTGTGTGTGTGTGTTTGTGTGTGTTTGTGTGTGTGTGTCTGAGTTGATTACAGTCTATTCTCCGTCTCCTTTCATCTTTCCACAGGTCTTGGCAGCGTCTGGCCTCTACAACAGCTCTTTGCTCAGGTTTCATTAGGGCGGACTGAGGGTTCATCCCACTCTCTCTAAGGATTTGGAGTACTATTGAATGAAACTAGAAAACTATCAGCTTTACTTCTTTTCTTACTGACTTCATTCGGCCTTTGTTGCCACCGTAACATGCATGTATAGCTAACCCTCTCATCATCATATCAGACGACTCTACGCCTCACTATTGTCATCTGATGCCAATATTTAGTGTGGTAATAATGAGATAGAAATCATTTTAAGCGTGTTGGTATTGACTGGAGACTGTGTCCTGTTGCAGACCTTCAATTCATGTCCACCTATTACAACCCTAACAAAGATCTTTCCCTAACCTTAACCATACATCAGCCATAGTTTACCTGCTATAACCACAATCTTTCTGAACCTTACAGGGAAAATTCCCCGCTTTTTCTGTGTATGTCTAATCAGTGTTGATGGTAAGTCTAGCCATTTAAACACAGGTACTTTTACCATCGTCACGACCCGACTCAAGGTGGATAAGGGATAGGAGAACACACATGAGTTGTATCTACCACTACTGTCACGGGATGTAGCAACACTACAAACCAAACCGGGCAACATTACCACAAAAACTAGACTAAATGTCGCCAAAACGTTTAATTTGATCCTGGACAAGCCCCTGATTTGTCACAACTCAAGGCTGGACAAAGAATGGGAGAACACAGGAGCTGTAACTAGGAATACGTTTATTTTACAGAACTAAAAAGAAAATTAAGGCAAACTAAATACAACACAACCAAAGTGCCAATAGTCTTGCCACTAGACCAGGTGAGTTGAATCTCCCTGCGCCCAACATGCTCCTGGAGGGAGAAGCCTGCTCAGGGGTCCTCACAACCATCACCACTAATCGGACATCCGCAAAAAATGTGGTGAATTGGCCCTTTAATGATGCCATAGCAGACATTGTAGAAAGGGAGACATTGGCATCGGATGAAATCTGTGGTTTTGTAAACTCATCTTGTACTGATGTTCATGTCTGTTGATTGGATTGCAAAGCTACATATAGCGGTGAAAACTATCAACTTTATTTCTTTCCTTTATATTGGCTGTAATCGCAAACAACATCTAAGATGTTTTCCGCAATTAACAGACCATAAAACAAGTAATGACACTGATCTGCTGTTTACACAACCCTGATATTCTGAATTTGATGCCTTACGTTACAATAGACAACTAAAGACTGTGCAAGTTGTGAAATGCTCCAAAAACACCTGTTTGGAACGTTTCACAGGTAAACAGGGTCATCGGTAACAGGTGATAGTATCATTATACATTCTCGAAAGGCTCAGTCGTTCACAAACAAGGATGAAGCGAGGCTCGACAGTAACACGCGCTTCTTTTAATCTCTATCTGCAGATGTTCGCCGCATTATTCAGAGAAAAAAAAACATGTTTTGGCCTCCGAAAGTTCTTGACATCAGCATAACTGTCATTATGCTTTTGTGCATCTGCAGCTGTTCTTCCCACACAAACAGCATCAAACAGATGAACCACTGAGCCGATGGCCTGCAGCCAGAAACACGTCAACTAGGGCGACTTGATTATTTCTAGTTTTATTTCCCATCAAGTTATCCTGTTATCTGTCCGTCTGATCAGCTGGCTCGCTTCCATCTCATTTCGGTTTTCCTGATCGCTCAGACTGGACTGACTCAAGTGAGTTCAATTACAACGTGAGAAGTGAAAGGCTGCTCTCATCGCTGAAGACACACTTATTTCCTCAGTTTGTTGCAGTTTACAATTTGTGAAGGACTGTCAAGTAAAAATGGATCAAACTTGCAGATTTTTGAAAGCGACATCGCCACATCACACTGGAGGACCAAAACAAGAGCTGACAACCATGAGCCTGCAGTATACCAGCTGCACAGCAGGTAGAAGACACCCTTTATCAGGTCTGATTATTGTATTGGAAAGAGAGATAAGTAGAGACACCAACATCCTCCTGAATTTAACCGTTACTGCTGGTTCCATCAGTTCTACGAGCTTTCATAACTCTTTCTCTTCCTGTTCTGCAGAATGGGCTGGGTGGGAACAGAGGATTAAATAAGAGGAGAGAGTTTATCATTTATCCCTTCGTCCATCCACCGCTCTCTCCCCGCTGTCACCAACAGGCTCGGAGGAAAACACCGTGATCCGATTACGATTGTGAATGTGTGTGTGAGAGAGTTTCGGCGAGAGATGTGTGTATTTGAATTATAGACAACACGCCCCTGTGCTGGACAGACAGAAAGCTTAAATCCCTCACAAAGGCAGCGTGACCGACTGCTGAAATGTGTCTTTTTGGAGCTGCGCTGAGGTTTAGATAGACTGCAAAGGACAATGTTAAAGGAAGAGTTTGGGGCTTTTTTGCCACACATTGATGCATGGACATCAGCTCGGGCAGTTAGTGTTGTGGTCGGTAATCTTCCTGCAGACCAGAACTGCAGTGATTAGTCGTTTAATGAATTACTCGATCAAATTAAAACTAATTACCAACTATTTTCATTATTGATTTTTAAAGCATTTGCTAGTTCCAGCTTCTTAAAGGTAGGGAAGGTGATTCTGGAGAAAGATAGTTGATTGTTGAGTCTCATTCCCAGGTTGTCAAATACCAATGCTTTGGGTTAGAATTTCAGGCCTAATACCGACCCTACGAGTCCTTCCACACCTTTAAATGGAAAGATTTGCTGCTTTTCTTTGTCCTTTATGACATTAAATAAACACTTTTTGGAATCTGGGCTGCTAGTAATCTTCCAGCTGATCAGAGCTGCAATGATTAGTTGAATAATCAAACGACAGACAAGACAACTAGTTGCCAATTATTTTGATAATCTCGATTTTACCTTGGACATCAAATGTCATAAATTTGACATAAATTATCCCATTTTAAAATTTGGGTAAAGATCTGTTGTAATTATCATATGAACTGTTGAGAAATGGCAAAAAACAAGTTTTGTGAGGTCGCAGTGACCTTTGACCTTCGACCACCAAAATCTAATCAGTTCATCCTTGAGTCCAAGTGGACACTGGTGCCAAATTTGAGGAAATGTATGCCTCCGACCACGGCTATCACTGATGTGCAGGCATAATAATCTACAGATTAATCAATAATCAAAATATTTGTAGTTGCATCCCTACAGCAGACCCACAGATTGTAGAAAAAAAATAAACAGCATCAAGTTCAATGGAAATACTGTATGTACATTTTACTTGTTTCAGATGCCTGATTTTGCTTTGACTTGTAATCACGAAGCTGCTGTTGTACTACAAAAAGAAACATAACAAGCTGTGGCTGTAATTGCATTCATTAAATGTGTATTTGCAAATGAACTGTCATCTTTTCAAAAACTTTAATATTAAGGGACGGCAGTGTGATTTTTTTTTGTTAGTTCATTCATGTTCATTTTCAGATGTTTTCTTCAACTCCAACCACTCGTCTGTGTGTTTTAATCATTGGGGACAGAAGAGGAGAGGAGGAAAGATCCTGTGTGAGGATGGAGCGAGAGACAGGGGAGAATTAATCTGTCTGTGACATGCTGCTTCAACTGTGAGTGTGAGTGTGTGTGTGTGTGTGTGTGATTGGTGTGTATCTGTGTAGGTGAACCGCCTGGCGAACACAGAGGGCTCTGAGAGGATAAGAGGGTAGAAGATGAGAGAGCCTGGACCACTTTTGCCTGATTTATGGCATGAGCAGACACCGCTGCCCTCCATCCATCATAACATCAAAAGATCTCCTACTCTTCATGCACCGTGGGCACGACCACACCTTCGTGTTTTCTTGATAAGGCTAAAGCAGGCCTGAGCATCTCGACTGGATTTTTCCGTCAGAATCCAGGCTGCTGAGAAGCAGATGGAGGGTCTTACTGGTCTTTCTGTGAGACATTCTTGCCAAGATGCCATGTACTGCGTTTTCAGCCTGGAGATCAACAGCAGGGATTAATCCCAGGATCCGGGGCTTTCCTGCCTAGACTCTCCCCATGTTGGGAATCTATATTGCAAAATTGTATTTTGTTATGTAATGCTTAAACATTAGTTCTTTCTGAGGGGGGATTGTTGTACAATTACGGGGAAAGGAAACATCCAGAGCTGCAGGTTTATTTCTCTGAAAACATGCTGTCATGTTATTACATTTCCCCTAATCCAGCACCTGCTCGTAGTCTATTTCACTTATAGTTTCATTTCTGTGCATTTATTCTCAGCAATAACAACCACAGTTTCTTACAAATTACAGCTTTGTTGCTCTCTGACTGATCTGAACGCAGCAGTAAATCTAATTCATCACAGCCGTGGATGCTTTCATATTTGGCAGCTGGAAGTCGGACCAATCAGCAAACTATGGGGTTTCGCTTTAGATAATGACAACAAAGAGCAGGGCAGTTTTTTTTTACTTGAATAGAGTGCCGTGTTTGGTTGGTGGCCCTGATTCATTAAAAGCTCAGCCAGACGCCAGCAAAGTAATTTTGGTCTGCATCCGCTGATGATGTTTCTAAGCCAAGCAAATGCCAATTTAGCCTGAACAGTGAACCAGAGGAAATGTGTCAGCTGGCGTAGACCTGCGGCAGGGATTGAGATATTCTGCTGATGCAGATTGTTAGGAATAATAAAGAGTAGCTAACACGGGAACAAATCGATTAGCGAAAAACAAAACAAGTCACACGCAATTAACACCAAAGATACAGATAGAAATAATTGAGCTACACCTACCAATCAATCAACACAGTTAGGAATTGTGTGATAAACTGACAGCATGTTGTTTTGTGCATGTATAATCACTGTTGTCCTGTCACGATTTCAAACATGTTGTCCCGATCAAACTCCCACCTCGGCATCAGAATTCAGATGTTGCTGCGCTGCCAAATGTCAGTTTACACAATAAGAGATGATATGTTCAACAGCACGGAGTTAATAGATTGACACACTTTATTCAAGGGTTGAGACGATTAACAATGGATGATAGCCATGGAGAATAATTAAGACACTGTGATGTGATTGTGCGATGATTCAGTTATGTAACAGGACATACTATTCATTATGTAAATGCTTGTGTGTTAACAGGCACGCGTCAGCCTTTATATTTATTTACTGCACAGCGGAATAAAGAATGTTCCCACATTTACATACTGAGTCAGGGATGTGTGGGACCAGAAATACTCATTTGTTATGTCCTAGTCAAATGTTGCTTTCTAAAAAATGAGCATGTGTTACTAATGTCAATACCAGTTAAGGGCTGCGTCTAAGATGTGTTTACATATTTGTAATGCGACTACATTTACCCAATAAAAAAGCCAATAAAATAATCAGTTTCTTCTTATTTTTTTCAATAAATATTATTTGCTAACTGAGGCTGCAGTTTCAAATGGTTTTATTGTGGTGTGGTGTTTTTACTTACTTTTTTACACTAGTCGACAAATCAACTCGTCGAATAATAAAAGTTTAACATCTGGGAAATTAGTCATTAGAAACATCCCCTCTATGTGTAAAGCCTTTCTCTTTTCTTTTTATTTGAAATTTGAACTTTCATTCAAAGGTAGGAAAAATATATTATTTGAACTGTAACGACCTAAACTATTGGTATTGGTGGGACTTAGCTCCAATCGTGGTTGATGGATTTATGTATTTAATTGGATATTTATTACTTTGAGTTTAATGTTCCCTCATAGAGATTTATTTATTTAGGTATTAATTACTTTGACTCAGATGTTCAGTTCAATAGTTTCTAATAAAGTCAAAGATTGTTAATTTCTTCTCTCTTTCCTTTTGTCAGAGCCTCGGTCAGGAAGGTTGGAGGGAAGATGGCAGCCTGCTGGTTGTGTGTAGCCCTGCTGAGCTCTGGCTGATTGTCCTCCCACTCACACACACCTCTGCACCATTTCAAACATCATCAATATCCACTGATCAATTCTGAATAGGTTTTTTCAGTCTACCTATAGTTTGAAGTTGACTTTTTGACTGTTGACTCATCATAGTACCCAAAGAGACACTGTCAATGGCAGAAAGCAGAGCAAGCCAACCCCATTTCCTCCTGCTGGACCAGATTCAGGGACACAGAATGAATAGCCTGAAAAACTACACCAACTTTCACCAGGATTGCCTCACTTTCTTGAACAAAAAGTAATTGGTAGGGAGTGTCCAAAACAAGCCCTAAGGTGAGAAATGTTTATTGTAAAGCTGTTCCAAATTGCCATACTGGACGACACAGAGCAGGGCGAGGCACAAGGATAATAAAAATGGGGAACAGGATGCACACTTTCACACAGTCTCTCCTTCATCATGTTGCACTTGACAGTATGCATATAAAGTTGACTGAGGCGGTATGAAGTATGAAAGAAGTTGGCGTTTAGCTAAGCTAGCTGTGAGGGAGGAGGTTTCAAACTGTTTGATGATGAAACAAACACTTCTAGTCAAGAATGCCTTTACTGTCCGTCTCTGCGACCTCTGGTCCTTCACAGCCACATGAAAAGAAAAGCAACTCACGCAACATTTTTTGCATTTCCACTTACTCTGTGGAACTGAAGAATGACTGCAAGAAAACCCCTCCTCTCTGGTTGCCATTTTGAAAGAAAATAAGTAAATGCTGTTGAAAAATCCCCACTTTCATGTCATACCCATTGCCTACATAAAAGCGTCTACCCATTTCAAAGGGATCCTACCTGCCTCGTGTCCCACGAAACCCTCAACAGGATGCCCTATAGGTGCAAAAATGGCTCTGAAGTTTGGTAGTGGGTTTTAAAATGAAAGAAGTGCTGGCAATATTTGAATTTTGTCTGAACTTTTAAGGCATTTGAAATCTTGGAAAGATGAGTCAGCAAACTGCACACAGCAGGGTGGTGTTCAAAGGGAAGAGAGAGTGAGCGTAGAGAGCTTATTGGCTCCAGTTTAGGATGCTGTGCAAAGTTTTGATTGATCATGTGTCATGTGCCATAGACTGTTCCAAGGATTGTACCTGACACCAGACTGTAAACTATAGACTATTAATTAGTGAAAACAGTGTGTCCTTCATCGGTGTGATAAAAGAGCTTTGTTTTTACTTAAAAATCTAATCTAGTGCAGCTTTAAACGTATTAGAGCCAAACTACAAATTGAGAAAGGACAATGCCATTACTATCTTGATTGAAAATGTGCCAGGCCTTTAAACATTCACCACTTCTTCTTTGTGTCTGTGCTCGGCAAGGTATTTGTTTTACATGGGACACCAAGCTGCCTGCTCATTGCTCACAGCCCGGCAGAAATACGGCTTTTATCCCACTGCCATTTTTTAAGCTAACCTTCAAAGAGTAAAGGACAAATGGGGGAAAATACTTTAAGGCTATTTAAAGCACAGATTTCCTCATAGCTCTTATGATTGAGTGCTGCGTTTAACATGAAGCATCTTTTATATTACCGTACAAAAGTGCTGACTGGTGCCGTTTCTCACTGGAGATAATCTGCAAAATGTAGCCAACATGAGCGGAGCGGAGCCGAGTGGAGCCACAGAATACTAAAGTTAATATAAACAAGGAGAGATCAATATAATAGTTTAATATGAATTGTCTTTTGATGGTTACAGCCTGGTGTGATCATCAGAGCCACTAAAACACCTGCAGGCCAGCTGTTCCTGACGCTATAGATCCTCATAGATCACACTGACATTACATCATTAAGATCATGGCTTTGGGTTAATAGTGCTTGTTTGAACAGAGTTAAGAGGTGAGAGCCAAAAGCATACACTTAAAGCTGAAATACTGATTCGAACCAGGCAGGTAAGAGTGAGTGTCAGTATATGTGAGTTCCAGCTACAAACACTCTGTGACCAGGGTGTCCTGGTGGCACTGAAGAAAAGACAGCGTGCAACTGCAACGCCCTTGATTTCAGTCTGAGCACTGACCTTTGGCGCAAGTGTGTCCCCTGCTCCACTTTTGTAACTATGCTGGCAACATGGCTCGCATGGTGTGCGTTTTAATATCTGTCTGTAGGTTGGTCCATCACTTTTGTCCAGACTGAAAAAATGGGACAAAGGCATATCCCAATGTAGTGCCTCAAGTTTGTGAGGTCCCGTAAAATAAAAACTAAACTAAAGGGTGCATTAAGTATTTCAATGACTCAAGTCTGATTGCTTATGGCGCTCAACCCTCAGAATGAGAGCCAAAACTTTAGACTCTTGCAGCAATCTGAGGCCTTAAAATTTAACGCCTTTAAAGGGCTCTTTCTCAAATTGAGGACCAACATGTATTTTATGTCTTCCATCACACACACACGCACGCACGCACGCACGCACGCACGCACACACACACACACACACACACACACACACACACACACTCTATACAGACTCATTACCCTGAAGTGTTTCAGATAACACCAACTGAGAATAACTCAGAAGTAATTTCTTCTCTCTGCTCTCCACCCCACTCACATCCCTCATCCCTTCCCACCATTCCTCCTGTCTCAGCAGATATCAGCAGAGAGCAGGGGGAAGAGGAGAAGACAACTTGCTTGCTTTTTGAAGAGAAAATGTGACGCTCTCAGGAGGTCCACGCTGCGGCTGACAGGGTAGCAACAGGATGGAGGAGAGGGGGGAAGGAAAAGAAGAGAGCCTGTGGAGAGTAGTGCTGACACATCACACGCTCCTTTCTAGCTCGGTTTCTCCATCTTTTCTGTATCTGATTCCCCTCACACAGGCCTACCCACACACACACCCATGCACTGTTAGCCTGTAATCTCCTTGGTCTGCCAGTTGGCCTTTCATGTTTTCCCCACAGTCCTCCCAGCATGCTGCAGTTGGCCGCGTGCTGCTTCGGTGAGGATTGGAAGAATTAGAAACAGTCTCCGTCAATCTGTTCATTTTGTTCCATCTCGGCTGCAGGTAAAGTTCATGAATATGAATTGAGCCTCACTGACAAAGCTAAAAATATCAGCAACCAGTGTGGATTTTGAAGCAACTACAAACAAGTACTGATACTGATCCTGTCTTCAAGCTGCAAAATCGTGTTTTTTTGATCCACTCGAGGGTGCAAAACAAGGTGGAATCACAACATTGTCACATTATCAGCTAGCATAGGTGGCAGATGTGTTAGCAAACATTTGGCTATTGGCATATCCAACAGACACAAAGCAACATTAGCATTTAATTGCAGTTATGTTGTTGATAGTTCAATAGTCCAATATCTACTCTTCTTTTATCTTTGTTTTGTACAAGACTAACTTCTGTGAAAAATGGTTCTTTAGCCACTGAAAGCTCCACTATATTCACCAGCTAGTCACCAAGGTTTTTTCTGAAACCAGATGTCTGTTGTGTCCAAAAATCGGCTCAAAAGCAGAGTTTGAAAACCTGAAAACCCCCCAAAATTGAGCTGAAAGATGCAAAAATGCACCATAGAGATGAAGTGTAAAGTCCAGTCTCACATTAAGGCATGTAATAAACCCCCTGATCCAGGACAGGACAGGGTTATCTCACCTAGGGGTGCAACGTACATAGCTAAATTAACTGGTATTACCAGCAGGTGGCAATAATGATGGTACTAATGGACGAACAGAGTATAAAGAGCCAGAAAGTTTGCAACAGGAGGTCGAGGTTCATTCATACAACTTTCACCCAGACGACCACGGTTCAAATCTTGTATCAAGCCAATAGTCAAAGGTGACTGCTTTAAGGATGATCTTACCCAGTACTTTTGGTGCCTTTATTTTGAAGGTGTAACAGGACATTGCACATTTGATCTTGCTAACTTGACCACAGAATGAGAACGCGTTGTTTTCACGGGTATGCATGACCAAACACGACTATTACACGATTAACGGATTGCGTAATGTCATGCATTGGTTTGTGGATTACCATTTTAGACTGTTTCCATTTCCGCTGTTGCTCTCTTGTTTTTGTAGCCAGAATTCACCGTATTTGGATGAGAAGAGAACCCGAGGACACGCTGTGATAGCCACTTTTCAACCACATGGTAGCCACGCCCTTAACCCTGCTTTATCGTCTATTTTACTCTAAATTGGACCATAACTTACAAAATGAACATCATGCTGTATCGAAGAAGACTTGAAACTAGTGACTGAGACCATAAACTCATGAGGAAACTGTTTACTGAGGTAATAAATCAAGCGAGAAGTAGGGTCATTTTTATCATGAGCTTACATACAATCAGAAGAATGCAGGTTTAAGGCACTTCTGCATTGCCTTCACTTTTCATACCCTGAAGCTCTGTCCATATTTTATACAGTCAATGGTAGAGATGAGAGGAGCTGTTGGAGATAATTCTCGACCCCTGTTGAGATCATACATAAGTCATTTTATAGCAAGCCGGCTGAATCACCTCCAGGGAGGTGTGAAGAACTTCTTAATTATTTTACCACAAAATAGTGCAGATTCAGCAGCATTTTAACAAAGAGCTTGATGTTGACTCCTGCCCACCCTCAGCGTTAACTCACTTCAGCGAGAGCTCTCTGTCAACCCTGGAATGTATTATTGCACTTTCAAAATCATCCACCTGTCCTTCAGACTGCACTTGGTCTTTAAAAGCTCTATTTCAGATGGTTGGTCTCGGTATTTCAGCCATTATTAACTGCTCTTTGTCTACTGACATCTTACCCTTTAATTTTAAATATCCCACTGTTTAACCCCTTTTAAAGAGGGCCTATATTTCTCCCTCTGCCAACCAGTATGCTGCCATTATTACTGAGAAAAAAGGTTTCTTGTATAAAAACCTTCAAATATTTAAGAATTTTCACAGGACTGAGACTGCTCTGCTCAAGGTCACCGATGACTTGCTACTGCTATTTTCATCTCAATTCATAGAGTAGATGGACAAATATAGTGAGTGTGGTGAAGAAAGCTGAACAACCAGCTACCAGAGAGCCAAATGTTATTCTCAGGAATTAATGGAGACCAAAAGGAGGGAGAGGAGAATGAATACTGGACAAAAGCATGACTCATGAATGCTAATGTTGCACTGTGTCTGCTGAATGTGTAAACAGGCAGCCACCTTTTGCTCCCACCGTAGCCATAAAAACTTTATAAGGCGAAAAAAAGTCAAATAATTTCAGGTTGTTTTGGAGTTCTTTTGCCCTCAAGTGCACAAAGAAAATCAATGATTGCATCTTTAAAGAAAAGAAACTGATACACATCAACGACTGCAACATCTGACTAACCTTGCTTGACACTAGCAGCCCATCCTTGAGCCTCAGCAACAGTCTAATTAGCCTCCCTGAATGAAAGAATTGGAAAAAATAGCCTGTAGCAAGTGTTTTCTCCTCCTATTCTTATTCTGCAGTAGTCAAAGGACCACTCAGAGATCGCTCGACCACACAAATCACTGCGAGGCAAAAAACGTCAAATGTTTTCAAGTTGTTTTAGAGTCTTTTTTTTCCCCCTTCATGTACACAAAAAATGATTGTAGCTTTAAAGAAAAGATACAGATTGAACTGACACACATCAACAATCCTAACATCTGACTAACCTCGCTTTGCACTAGCGATCTCTTCCTCAGGATCGTCTAATTAGCCTGCCTGAACGAAAGGATCGAGAATATAGCTTAAAGCGAGTGCCTCCTCTTCGTATTCTTATTCTGTAGAAGTCAAACACATCATTGAGAGATCGCTGAGACTGCACAGTTCACTGTAGCGTACAAATCCCAGTTTAATAAGCTGCACAGAACAGCAAATGATCACTGCTGCAGCCTTCATTTATTTATCTATAAAGAAAGAGAGACAGACAGAGAGGTAGAGAGAGAGAGAGGGAGACTTGTGTGTGTGCTGGTCGACTGGTTTTCTCCGCTAATTGCCGCATGTGGCCCCATGCGTTCAGTTCAGAGGCAGAACAAGGCTGAGAACATTTGACTGATCAGTTAGGACTGTGGCCAACGCAGCACACACAGTTGCGTATGAGTGTTTCCAGAAGTGTGTGTTTACATGTAACAGTTGCATCTAACGAGGTTTCGTCTGCTGCCGCTCATTGAAGCAGATGGAGAAAGACAGAAGATGGAAAAGAGAGCTGAAAATACACTAAAGTCCTGATTTATTGCAATATATCTTCTATTACAGTTGCCTAATAGCCTAAAACGTTGACTTTGAGCATTTAAATTACATGTAAATTTCCCAACTGATCCTGTTACATAAATGCAATGTAAAGTGTCACATTTAATGCAAAGTTTTGTATCCTGTTAATCAATGTGAATATATTAAATAACTTAGTCTGATTAAATTAAATGAATGCAGACTTAAAAATAAACTTCATGTGTTTATTCAATCATAAAATATGAAGGATGGGAAATTTCTACATAAACATAACCTATTTTTCAAGACCTGGACATAAAAGCAATGAATTTTATATTGGTTATTCTGACCCCTGTGATAAATCTCAACCCAAGTTATTAAAATACTTAAGTCAGTGTATTAAGGCAAATTAGTTTTTGAGTGTCGAGCTACAGATGCTCAAAGAGTACTAAAACTATGGACTAAATTCATCCAAGCCTACCATGTAAGAATTGGCCATCGTAGTCATAGTCCAAACAAATATGGGGCAACATATCACCAGAGTATATCAGATCACAAGTTCATATCACAAGAACTTTGGAGTGCCAGGAGGAGGTTTTCAGGACTGGGACAGGAGGGTCCCAGCAAGGGATGTTGGTGGGAGGTGGCACTGGAATAGGCACCACAACCAGAACAAGGCAAGTGGGCAATGGAACTGGGCTCTGCAAAAAAGACTAAATCCTTGCACCTTTAACAACCAAAAGGTAATCCATTTTTAGTCCATAACAACAGAGATGGCAGCTATATGACACATATCCTGCCCCTTACCCTCAAAAGCCAATCATCTGTTTTATATCAGCCGAACCTGGAAACATATCTAGAAAACCGTATTATTGCAACTGGCATGAGTGCACAGTTAAGATTCATGATAATTTAATGGGAAAACAGGATGTCATGCTAAATCACATCAAAAGACATCAAAAAAAAGAGAAACTGGCATTTATTCAAGTGCTCTTGGGATGAGCTGACAGTAAAACATCACAGCACTCTGGATTGAGTCGTAAAAGAAAGAGTCATCAGTGCAGTTTTTATGTCCCAATGACCATTGAAAGTTAAAGTTGCGGCTCTCTCCCCATTAGTTTAGATAGTAGCGTGGTCTTGTTAGCTCAAAATAATGGCCCAGGGCAATACCAAGATAGTTGCTGAGCGGCGAGACTTGCCTATAAGGACTTTGATAAAACTACAAATGCAGCAAGGCCTGAAATTAACTTCTGTGATCAATTTCTTTATTGCGATCTACACACCATTATGTAAGGATGACATTACAAGGTTTGTTAAGCTACAGAGGAAACGCATTATTTAGTGATCTCAAGTACAACTGCATTTACCAAAATAAAATTCACAAGCAGAAAGAAATTAAAAAATAAGAGCAGCTGTTTTGCACACGCTCAAACCCTGCTAACCCCAATCCAACAGTACTCAATTGGGAGTAGTGAATTTTGATGGGGACTATTTTTAGCCACGCATTAATCACATTTGGTGCATTGGTGAGTATTTTCAGCAGCCAGACGGTGTCGACTCAAAATAAACCACAGCGCCCATTTTTATTGTAATAAAGGAACACAACACCCAGTGTGACGCTGGGCTCTATGCATGTACAGAGAAATAACCTTTCAAGCACCACAGAGAATACTTGTTTTGGTTTCTTCATGGGTTTTCTTGACAATATAAAAAACATAGAATATCACCAGCCCCATCGTTTTATGCTATTTATTCAGTTATAAAGACAAAATGATGATTCAACTTTGCTACATTGACATGAAGTTGGTTGTTTCAGCTGCAGGGGCTGAACATCCGATACAAAATACTGGATATGTCTTTTCAAACAGCCTAACAAAGACAACAGGTGCATAATAAAAGCTGCATGAGAATGAGCACCAGGATGATGTGTTGCTCATATAGTGTGTCTAACAATACTCCACGCAGCTGGAGAAAAGAAAAATCCTGCTATGTAATCACAGCCTTAAGGATGTAATCAAAGTACAAATACTGTATATACACACTACATCTCAGAGAACTGTGGCTAACAATTCAGCTGGCACCTAATCTCAAAGTTTGTCCCTCCTTCTCTACAGGCTGGCAGATAAAAATGCCATGCCGCCTGGAAACAGATGACAGGTGCCACAGCCAAGCCCAGATAAAACTGATGAGAAGGCATTATCTTCCTTCCACTGAGCACACCTTCTTTTCTCTCTTCCCTGCGATGCACATGGTCGGTTGGACAGGGAGCATTAGGGGAACAATATTAGGACTAAAGCTCACAGAGAAAACTCAGATTGGAGGCTTTGTGTGCACTGCAAATTATTACAGAAAACAGCAAATAACCTTGACTCTTTGTGAATACAAAATGATCTACCTGGTGAGTTTACTTATTAATGAAAGATGCTGCGATGGTTACAGTAATAAGAAGCATCGTTGACACCGTGACCCCATTAAGCCTCCGCTTCAGATCTAAATGTGTGGCCTTTGGCACCTTTATTAAGCACCTACACAAAAGACTTGCAATTGCATTTGGATGCTGTTATTACTGTCTCAGTGCTGCCTTCTTAGCCCAGTTTCTAATGAAAATAATAATAATAATAATAATAATAATAATAATAATAATAAACAAGGCACATTTACATCTAACTTTGTGATGTAAAAATGAGAGCTGAATCCTAGCCAAAAATAAAAACACCACTAGGCTAGAACTACATTTAGATGACTTATAAATTCAGGAGGTGTGATCAGGAGCTATTTCTTAGCATGCAAACAGTGTTTCAGTTGAATTCAACATTTTTAATCTCAGTGGGACGACGTAGCAAATGCCAATTAATTCAACAAAAGACACAGGCACAATTAAGAGATAAAATAACACTAATTACAAATGTCAGAGACAAGGAAAGCATAACTGGCAGCCTCAAAAGACTTAATAACATCTGTGAATTAGAAGTGGGCTATACGTCAAAATTTGATTTCAATGTGTTACCAAGTAAAACCAGGGCCAAGATCACAGATATTAATAAAGATATCAATGTGTAAAGAAGCCAAGCTTGTGCACATCATGAAGGGGAGATAAATGTGTAGTATTAAGTACCACAAGAAATGTACCAAATATAAGGCATTTCTTTTGACTATTCTCCATCAATAATGTTATCATATACTGTATATGTAAAACATATTCAAGTGTTAGTGACAAAATCACAATTGAAATCACTTATCGCTGCAGAGACAAAAGTATTGCTGCACTAAAATCAGTGCTCATGTGCCCATAACGTGATCTAACATGAGAGTGATTGTTTTTATGGTACTGATCGAGTGGTCAACTGATTAGTAGGTTTGGCTAATTATAGGGTTCCCATTGGACGGTATCGGTGGAACTGGATCAGCCTCATATATCAGCCTTTAAAAATCCATTGTCAGTCGACCTTGGATAGACAAAACAAGACTTAGTATTAGTACGACACCCCTACTGTGAATCACACTTCCATACATAATGAAAATATTGTACTTTAACTAGAGACCATTACTAAATTAATGTTTAAGTCGTCAATAATGAATGATTCAAAGGCAAAAGTGTGTATGTGTGTGTTGGAGTGTAAAGACGGGCAGAGTTGAGGCTGAGTGCATTGTGGTCACAAATGTCCAATCCATCACATTGTCACCAAGCAGGGAAGAGAAGCAGGAGAGTGTGTTTGTGTGTGCGGTTGATGTTTGATGAGAACCGACAGACAGAGCTGACCAACTGCCCCAGAGAACAGATTCTTCTGAAAAACCCACGTGGGAGTGTGTGTGGATACAGATCATCTTCGCACCGGTCTGCACGCTCTCTGAATTTGTTTTCATGTGGGACTGGAGCCATGGCAGGGAAGGGAAATATGTGTGTGTGGGCACATTTTATCCGCCAGGGCAAAATGCAATATTTGCAAAACTTTGATTATGAGCAACAGTGGCAGAAACACAAATATGCTCATACATTTGTTGGCAATGCCTGGCATTAAAATACAGGAATGTACTGTTTCTGATAGCTTGAGGGCGAGTGCTGCATCCCCTCCAGCAAGCACAAGTGCATCTGTAATGTAATTTTAACACTGGAGCCATACTGGCAGCCTTAGCCGGAGATATTGTTTATTTAAATAGCATTACTTGAATTAAAATGTAATGCTTTGCAAACACATTATAAATATTCTTCTATTTAATCACTAGACAATTGACTCAGGCTGCAAATGGCAGTTATAGAGCTCCAGAGATTTCCTTTTAAATTTGTAAAAATCATTAATAAAGACTAAAAAGAGTAAAATAAAGAATGAATTTTCTTCCCAACTGGAATGGCTGAAGGTCTTGATAAAGAATGAATTAGCCAACAAGCAGAATTGAATTTAAAAAGCACTAAACAAAAAATGTCTAAATAAGTTTGGACATTTTCTGCAGTAACATTTACTTTTTAGTCACCAAAACTACAAAACTAAACAGTTAGCTGTTATCTGGTAAATGTACATCACTTTTCTTTACTATGTATGTCATTGGGTTATACTTTTTCAGTTTATAAAACATCAATAGAAATGTGAGTCTGTCAGTCGATAAACAATTTAGCGTTAGCTGACTGAACAGGTCATTTTTCAGCCTTAAATGCTCTAGCTAGACAGCAGTCAAGTATTGACAGACAGGTAACAATGGTCAGAATCAATTAGTTATACTTTAAAGGTGCAATATTTAAGAACTGGGCACCTGCCAAATTCATACTCAAAACAAATAGACAGCATATCACCAGAGTAACCACTAACTGTAGCTGCCCCTAGCTAGTTAGCTCACATAGCCGTGCAGCTAGCAGTCCAGAATGGGAGCTCGGGGACCAGGGGAGTGTTAGTGTAGGCATTTATGAAGTACTTCTGAGGAGACTTAAAACATATTAAGATATACAGTATATTGTGTCAACATATTATTAATTTAAGGCTATATCACCAGATAAATTTAGATTTTTACAAGTCTTGACATGCAATCAATCCATCAAAACCTCACACAGACAGCTATGGTCAATAAGAGATGAGCGGAAAGGCATAGCAAAGTACGCAGCAGCTTGTTCCAGCTTCATGTCAGCTCTGGCTGTGTGTCGCGGCAGCTGGAGAGTTGCCGGTGTTTTTAGGTTTTTCACGGCATTAGAAGTCAGGTTGTGTCTGTACCCTCGAGCAACTAGTCATGAAGTGTGGAGAAAGTTGGAGCGGGCTCAGTGGTGGGCTGGGAGAGAGTGCAGTCTGCAACATTTTACTTTGCCCTTAAAGTACTGTAGCTAAAGTTTTCCACAGGTGCCTGTTGAGGGTTGAGATATATTTAGAAATGAGTGGGTAGACTGTAATTATACACTACATCGACAGGTAAGGGGGGGGGGGGGTTAAACAGTAAAAATACACACAAACATCCACACACACACCTCTGATTGGCAAGGCTTATCGCAAAGGTTGCCATGGTAACTAGACACAGCTGCTTCTATAAAAAGGGAGGAGGTTGAGAAAGGTGATGGAGAGAGAGTGAGGGGGGGGGATGCAAATGAACGAATGACGGAGAAAAAAAAAAGCCAGATACAAGTGGCTGAACATATTTCTAATTCAAACCCAGTAATTTTACCTCAGCCGGTGACGCACAAACTAATAGCAGTGATTGAGTTTAGGGAAAGGAGGAGGGCAGGTTGGCAGTCAGGTGCTGTGTAACTAGCCGGGGGGAACACAACTCACTGCAGAGAGATGATGATTGATCTAATCGCTGTGATTATGACAATTAAGGCTCCCACTGGTTAAAAATAATTGTACAGCAAACTTCCGCTTATCTTGGCTGGATGGCCGTCATCGAGAAATTATACTTAATGTAAAAATGAATTCATATGCATGTCTTTAAAACAGTCATTACACAAGTAATAGCCATTTAAGGAAAGTTTTTATTTTCTAAACACCAGAAACATGGGGCATTATCAAGCTTTAAGTCTGTACATGCACAGTAAACTAAATAAATGCACTTAATTTGCATCAGTTTTGCTTCCCTGCTTATACACTGTTCTGTGCTAAGCCTCAGTCAGTGTGAGATAAGGTGCATTCGCAGCAGAGCCGACAGCCAACCCCCACTGTGATCCGTTAATGGACAAATCAACATGCCGCTGATTATCGACATTCAGCTAAAGCAGCCTTTGTGCACTGCAATTTTACTGTGCACCATTACAGCCTATAGACTGTGGTATGGACTGTGAGGAGGTCTGGGTTATTTCCAGACCTCGGTTGAGAAAAATAAAGCTGAATATAATGTATGGATGAGGAAAAGTAAGAAGTATTGTTCAAAAATGCACAAAAACGACATTATGGCCAGGACGAGATCAGTATTCAACAAGCCTCTGTATATTCATTCACACTGAGTACCTCACAGTCTGGTTTTGTGTTGAAAATGAGACAATCCCACTGAACGTTAATAAAATCTGTGTTTTGCTTTCAGGTCATTTATTTTCATTCTCACTGTCTCTGGGCAGAATTGAGTAGAGAGACTTTCAGATAGTGCAATAACGACAACATTTTGTAAAAATTTGGACCTTGGTCAGGTCAGAAATCTGTATCAAAGCAGGCCTGAAAGGTTGTCACTGTTAAACACTTGTGGCAGGGAGTGAGCGTGCAGGCGTTCTCTTTTTCATTGATGCTGTCACCGATACCCTTGCAACTACGTGATGTGCATACTATCACCCTTCTTCAGCTTTCAGACAGTATGAGAGTATAGGAGGCAACAGGAGCATCAGGCACGGAGACAGTGGCTGCTCATATTTACCCTTTCTGTCTGAGTTTTTGATGGTTTAGCATTTTTCAACTTGCTTCCGAGCCTCACAGAAAGGTGAAGTCCCTCCGCTTCTGGTGGACCACCATGGGATCTCATTTTTTGATCCTGTTTGATTTGTGCCATAAATTACACATATGAAGTTTGTTGATCTAAAAGACACATTTTCATGTCATAAAACTGTTGAAGTAAAATATTTTTTTTTTAAAAACGCATTAGAAAGACTTAACACCCAACAGTCTCCTAAATGACGTCGTATTTAACACTCACCAAAACCCATAACCTGAAACATTGTAGAGTCGGTCTCGCACATTAGCTGGCTCACAAAACTTACTAACACTCCTTGGCGTAAATGATCACAGTCATTTTCACCTTTTATCATACTTTTTCTTTGCCGAGGTGACAGCCTTGCTGCTGTTGGTGACGTATGTTGTGCAAGACGATGTAGTTCACTGAGCAGTTTCACACAAAACTAATTGATACTTTGCTGTCAACTTTCTTGACTCTCAAAATTATCTTTTCAATTGACGAACATCATAGTTGTAATTCAAACAGAATCAAAAATATTATGTGTCTCTCACCATTAACCACCCTACATATTTCATCTGAAATAAGGTCCCATGAGGCCCTTCTATGGGTGGCCATGGCAACCACAAAACCCAAACTAGAATACCAATGCGTGAGCTAGTTGTTGAATTATAATCCTCTTCACCAGCAGTGACATTATCAGTTAATCAAAATAGTTTTGAAACAACATTTGCCTTGATGATTGAAAGAAACACTATTCAAAAGACAACCTGCTCGTTTCAGCTACAAAAAAAATTAGCTTGGAGTAGCTGATGGTTAGCAACATCCATCCTGCTGGCAAGATTAGATGTAGCTGGTAGTCACAGCAGAGGATTTGAGTGCCGCTGATGCCCTTTGAAGTACCGGTAGTAGCAGACACAGCGGCAACTGCTCAATGTCTAAAAATGTGTTAATATTTGTGAAAACACATTAATATCTGGATACTAATACAGCTGCTTGAGGTTTCACATGCTAATTGTTACTGAGTGCTTGCAAAATAGGTGTTGCTTTACCTCAAAAGTTCTATTAAAAGATCTACTATCTAGTTCAGAAGTAGATATCTGTTTATCTCTAAATATGAAGCACAAACTTCAGGAACACATTGTTGCTTTTCAGAAAGACGTATAAAAGAAACCCTCTACAAGAAAATCCAGCTAGCTAGCAGAATCTAAGCTAAAAACGTGATATGTTAATTACCGCAACCCCAATTGTTTGGACATTTACAAACTTGCACTGAACGCAGTTTTCCATACATTTACTTCCACTCCAAGACTTGTAAAATTGACACTAAATCTAACAAACCGTGCCAAAGCATAACACCCCTTACCTAAACAGCAAGAACAAAGGAAATGGAGCTTTGAATTTTAATGTTAATCAGCTTTAAGAACTCAAAGCATATGTGGAAGCATAACATCCCACATATGGTGACAGGTAGGTGATAGATGTGCGTTTCATTGTCCCTTTCTGCCTCTCTGTTGCTGCTGCTGCTCAGAATCAGGTCAGATGAGTCACCAGCAGCAGAGGCCCATAGCTACAATCTCTCGCTCTCTAATCCACTCTCAGCCTGATGTGATAATGTGATCTCATTCAGCTTGCTCTTCTGTTGACGGCTGATGTCTCGCAATTTGTGTGTTTGTCGGCCGCACAGTCATTTGTTTAAGTTAGGGATTGACTGATGCAGGTGTGTTCGAAGGTTGTCGTCAGTGGGACTGAAAGTGATGGCAGCCGGTATTCAGTGCGACTAGCCATTTTCTTGCCAAAAAATTAAGAAAAGCTTCTGAATAAGCATTTGCGTCAGAGGTTTAAGTCTATTATGAGCAGAAACGGTAACTGTCTGGTCAAATTAAAAGAACTTTGTGTAGAATATAATAGTATTGTTTGTGTTTCCGCTGCTGTCCTGCACATATTGCACAAATGAGGTTCCAGCTTCTCAAATGTGAGGATTTGCTGCTTTCGTTTGTCATATATGTATAACTGTGAATTAGTATCTTTGGGTTTTGGACCGTTTGGTCAACAAAACATTTCTTCACTGTTTGCTGACATTTCATTGACCTAATGATTGATTTTTCAAGATTATTATCAGCAGATTAACTGATAATTACGATTGTTTGCAGACCTACAATGGAGGGGAAAGGTCCTAAAAGCAAGATTCTTTGAGTGCTGCGAAGAAGTTCTATTCGTGGCTATTATAAGGCGTTCAGTGAGCAGTGGTCTCAGTGGAGATCTCTAAACCTCAGCAAATAAAACCAAACTGCCTCTATCTGCATGGAAAGATAACACCAGGGGTTATAAGTTTGGTTTGTTCAATAGACTTGAAACAAAATCCAGCCCAAGACACTTGAGACATTTGCAGTACTTAGTTTGACATCAAGAGAAAACATTAGGGTTTTGATATTCAAAATCAGAAAATAAAAAAGGACTAGACATTTCAGAGCACAAGAACACTGATATTGGGCACAAACCCTTATTATGTTCAATATACTTTTTTTTAATGTTTGGCGCTACATTTTAAAGATTCTTTATTTTTTACAATATCTGCATAATGCAACTGTGGTTAGGAAAAGTTTGTGAATATATCAAATAGAATATGGTCAAGATTAGGTTAGGGTATATTTGCACCTGGCCCATTTGGACACGTTGTTTTGACCGTTTCACCACCAGATTCCACTCCTTAAGATAGTAATCACACTCAGATGAGTTGTACAAGTGTTTGGTGTTATGCACTGATCAGAGCCCAACTCGACAGCACACTCTTGAGGCAGCACGACTTCTAATAAGATTCATCAAGACATTGTTTAGTTTTAGTTTAGATGCTCTCTGTAACTGAGTATTTAATTATTTTAATGAACACTGGCATATTTACCACATAAACACAATAAAAACAACTAGCAATACACACTGCTGCTGCTCCATTATGAAGAAGAAATAAAAGAAAGAGGAGGAATTCTTTCAAGGCAAATCTTCCCATTTGTTTACAGCTTTTGGGTCGCTCTTGAATGTTTCTGTGTGAACACAAAGGTGCAAATGCAACTTTTGTACCAAATTAGTATAGCTCAAACAATATATCGGTTGGCCAGTTAATCGGCTGATATTAGCCTGTCCCAGATATATCTGATATGCACTGATGGGAAGCCCCCCCCCCCCCAAATTCCCTGTAAGATTTATTGTTTCATTACTGTTTATTGTCACGTTTGACAAATAAGTTTATTGTTTAACTGTCAAATATCCTGCCTCCATTACAAACATGTATTTTTGTCACAAGTCTTAATAACCGCATTTGAGGGTTTGCAAGATACGTGTTTATTTCAGCCGATATATGATTATCCAATTTTGTTTTATTCCCTAATATTTGTAGCAGCCTCTAAAAACAAGTATCTGACAAGCTCTACAAATCAGTTCCTGAATCAAAACAAAGCAAATGAGATACAGGTCTGAATACACGATAAAAAAACTTGGTTAGGGTTTAGAGAAATATTGGTTAGTAAAAAACAAAGATTGAATGCTGGTCAGTGATGTGGTCTTCCACATGATGGTGGTCTTTCACCCTTTCGCAGATCTCATCCTGCACTGGCTCAACATACTACATACAACATACATCCTTTTAAAATGTCAGTTTTGCCACCCACAGTAATGCAGCAGACCAAAAAAACGCAATGATCTCATTCTAAGCCGGATCATCACACTTTCACCTCCTACCATGTACAGTAATATTTAAATTTTGGATGAGCAATAGCATTGTCTGTTGTTGGCATAACACCCAGTGACGCTTTCTGGTAATGACTCTTTGTTCCTGTTTTTCTTTCTTTTTCTGTGGACTTGTATTACTCACGCTGTGGGAACATAAATCTGTTACTCACATTGTGGAGACCTGCCTCCCGTATGGGGACAAGGTTCGGGGTGGGAAAGTAGTGGCTATGGTAAGGGTAAGCCTCCAGGAAAGTCTGTGTAATGTCCCCAAAAGCGATAGAAACATGACTCTGTGTGTGTTTGTGTGTGTGTGTGTGTGTGTGTGTGTGTGTGTGTGTGTGTGTGTGTGTGTGTGTGTGTGTGTCCAGGTGGTGGCCGGCTTGTCCAGTCGACCATCCCTCTCCAGCTGTCTCCCTCACTGCACGGGCTAACCCTGACTGACACCAACCCTGCCCAGAGGCTAAACACAACATAGCAGTTTCAGATCCGGGCACAAACACACACACGCACGCACACACACACACACACTCACAAAGACAGACACACAATGGTTGGTTGCAGCGACGACAGCTTGATCTGATCTGACCTCGGCCTCAGATGTCTGGTTTTAGGTGTTTGTGTGTGTGAATAAGTGTCCACAGCTGTTGAATGAGAAAGCCTATACTCCATCACCTGCTTCCCAGTCAGTCTCCTGTGAAATACAGGACGAATGTCCACTACGACGCACATACACAGACACACACGCTCACTGATGTCTGGATTCTGCTCTTCACTCATGTGTCTGAATCCTGCCTCCATCTTTCTCTCCCTCTTTGTGCCCTTAATGTCTCCCTCTTGTCTCAACTTGTCAGTTGTGTCTGCAGGGTGTGAACCTTTAGCACTGACCTGTAAGACTATTCCTCACACACAGCTCCTCGCAGTGTTCGACAAGCATAGTACACACCGACTCTCAGCACGTCCAGTTCACTACTTGCACAATTTAGTGTGACGTATATGTGTTTTACGGACTGCACGTCTAAATACTTCCTGTATCAACTCTACAGTAATGTTACCTTTGCCTTCAACCTGTGATCACAGTGCTTTATCATTATTAAGATGGTTACTTGATCTGTCACAGTTAGTTTTGTGAATATTGTAATAACCATTTGTTTTTGTACCGTTTCGTTTTTCTGGCGAGGTCAGCCAGTCAGCTAGCTGAGCTGGCTACTAAAATATAGCCTTTTACATAAATAATCAGGCAGATTTCAATGATAGCGTAACGTATAAACTGTTCTGCTAATTAATTGTGGCTAATATTCCAGTAGAAAATCCTGCAGTAGGTATTAAACACTTTGGAGTTCTTCCTGTTGCAGAGGATGGGGTAAAATGAATAAAACATCGGCTATTGACAGCTTCATTAAAGAAGCAAAAACACATATTGGTTCGGTCCTTTTAGGAATACAGATTACGGGCTCGGGAGATGCTGGAAGGATTTAAACAAAGTCGTGCACCTTCTTGGAAACTTCAAATGTATATTGGCTCGGTTCATTTGTTGATATGGAGAACAAACAGCTCAATTCTCAGGACTTATTACTGAAATATAAACCACTGCCAGTTAAACTACTAGCGCTGAGAGATATGGCCTGAAGATGTTAAATATTTATCACTATTATCACATATTATGAATGTGCTGCTTCTGTTCAATGATGACAGAGACTCTTCAAACAAACAATAATATGCCGAAATTGGCAGAACCAACAGGCACTGGTTCTTTATTTAAATGTCTTTATTTATTACAAATTGAGAAGTTCATCCAAAAATGGACTTCGAATGTTTTCTGCTGTAAAATGTACTGCTGCTTGTGATGGAAGATCTTTGTTTTGGATAATAAATAAACTAAATAAACAAACTGACCTTAAAGGACACCACTATTTCATACTGTTTTACTTTGTTTATATTTGGCGGACCCTGCCACCTCTCTACCTTCAAACAGTGTTCTGGGGACTGTATTTTCCTCTGACAGCAGCTTGTTTATTCACTTATGGAAAAGATAAATATTTCTGAGATTGAGAAAAGTCTGGGTTTGAGTTTCATCTCCAAAACCACATAGGGCCCCTTTAATGTATAAAGCATCTTAAATTCTCAGAGATTAATCTGGAGTGACCAAAAAAAAAATCATTATTCCTTACTATTTTTCAATTAATTTTCAAAAGATGTACTTCATCACAACATTCATCAACATCTTGATATAAAATGACATCCATTTAACCCGTCTTGAAAGCTAAGACTTTATCCTTAAAATCGAAATATTTCTGTACTGCAGTAACAGAAAAATATATTGTGTTCCTTTATTTGTTTTGCAGTTTAGCTGAATTAATCATATGTGTGTTGGTGTTCGTTATCTCAAGGGTAAAATATGTTATACAACACACACATAAAGTGTAGAGTACACAGTACACCACTACCACAGAGCAGAGAGGAAGCAAAGCCAGAATTAACTGGCTCAGTCGCTGATCCCTCCCATACTGTGTTGGCTGATTTACAGCCTTTTGCTTGTCCTCTGCCAGCACCAGGTGAGGCGCTGGAGCATGAAAATCATTTAAGGCGTGATCACTTTCTGTCGAGTCATGCTGTAGATCACAGCTACAGGCCTAGAGGTCATTCCCTACAACTCTTCTGTCTCATGTCTCATCAATTAAAATATGACTCTGGATGGAGTCTGACAGAGATGTTGGTCTCAGCGACCATCACAGAACAGACTGTTACAAGTCTGCGTAGCAGCAAGATGTGATGTATGAATGGGGCAGTCATTATGGAGAAAGTGTTAAGAATAGCTCAGCACAGGGTCCCTCTGGGGAAAGCATAGTTCCTTCTCTCTATTCCTCTCTGTTTTGCTCACACTCAAGTCACAGCATACTGAATTCCATTAGCAGTGGCATCAGTGTCTATAGCACTTGTAGCCTGCAGCCTCTCTGTTTCACGTGCGTGGGCGTGTGCATGCGTCTGTGTGATCTCATCATTTGTTGTATCGTAGACGCAATGGGAATGAGTGAACCCTATTTAAACAGAGCATGAAAAAACGTCAAGCCTGAGAGAAAACTGGTCCACATTGCAAAGTGTGCTCGTAACCGCTCCATCAGAACAAAAAAAAAAATTATAATAACCCAAGAAAAACATGCTCATCACTTGGCAGCGGCATTAAGGCCGAGATGCTGCATGCACGTCTGTTTAATGGGGTGATAAAAAAGGATGAGGGCAGAAAGTCAGCGCTCACCTGCGGAGCTGTCATACAAACAAGTACACAGATAAAAAAGCAACTGAGAGCTGGAGGAGAGCAGAGCAAAGCAGAGCAGAGCGGTGCTGTTAACACAAGCCAGCCCAGCATTCTGCTCAAGTGGTAATAAGCTACGAATCCACAGCTGACTGTCCACTGTGATGTTGACTGAAAAAAGCTGGTGGTGTTAACACCAAGAGGGCTCGCACAGTGTCACAGGCCGTGCTCAGACTGGCAGCACATGTTGGATTTAGACAGCTTTTATCAAGTCTGGTCAGCAAAAAAAAAATACATTTCCAACCAGCTCACTGTAACTGTTTTGAAATTCAATTGTATAGTGTTTTATAACCGATGTCTATAGAGGGGTTTTAGTGTCCTACTGTGTGGTGTCACATGAGACACAAGGCTGACTGACCACTATGCTAAAATCATGTTTCCTCAGGACTTGCAATTACGATTGCTAAAGCTGACTTCATTATCAACTAATCTGCTGATTCTTTTTTTGATGAATCAATTTACTGTTTTATCAATAGAAAGTCCAAAAATGGAGAAAAATGCCTTTAAGAAAATAAATCTTCTAAATCCTTGGTGACGACTTCAGACTGCTTTTTTTCCCGTTCAACCATCCAAAATATGCACGATACAGACTTTTACCAGCCGATACTAATAACCGATAATAACCTGCTCTTCGTGGCCGATACCGATAAGATTACCCATGATTTCACATTTATATATTTTAAAAAGAAGTTCATTACCTGAGGATACAAAAGGCTAAGATGTAGTGAGCAAAGATGATTTAATATTCCTTAGCTTAGAACCCTTATGGAACATGTATATCAAATTGCAATTGTGTTGACTTCCTCTTCTTTGTCTTCTTCTCTGTGTTTATTGGTCGACCACAAACCAACTTTAAAGGTGCATTCTGCCACCTACCTCAGTGTGTGTAAATGCTACTCTTGTTAAGTCAATGAAAGCAATTTGGCTTCTTATTCATCATTGGCTATAAATTTCACAGATACCAATAAATGACAGATAATAGCCTATAAAGTTCTTAATATAATTCATCAGCCCAATATAAATGATGCATCTTTAGTTTAAAGCCCAATAATATTTAATTTATAATGACAAGAGCCAAACAAAAGCAACAAATCCTCACAATTGAAAGGCTTGAAACCAATTTGGGCCTTTTTGCTTGACAAGTGACATGAATGATTCATTGACAATCAAATAGTTTTAATACATTTTCTGTAGTTAAGTCAATCCATTCACATTGACACAGTTGATTAGCAACTTGAAATGTGAGAATGGAGTTCGGGTTGAGAGATGACGTCTACGATCAAATATTCTCACAAGTAAGTTTTGAAAGTGAAGTTTCACCAACAAAACTGATAAAAAGCTGAATTGTGGTCAGGCGAAAGCAAACGAACTCCATGTTATCACAGCCAATGTGTTCTGCCTCTTTCGCCCTCCACACAGAGAGTTTACCTGCATGCAACCAGAGCCTGCACAAATGGGATTGGTCAGTACTACTCGGCTACAGACAGACTACAAACAGGAAACCAGGAACCTAACGATACCAAAATCTGGCCCTCGTCTACAGATTCTGCCATTACACACATCTGTTTGTAGAGATAATCAATTGACTTTCAACTACGAAGGACATGCAAATATAATAAAGTTTGGATAAAGTTAAAGATTTTGATGGCAAAAGTATCATCGTCTATAGTTTTCCTCTGACAGTCAGCGCATGAAAACTTGTAATGTTTGTTTTGTTTTTGGGTCATGGGTCGGGTCAAAAATGCTGGGAATATATCGGCTATGTCTGCTGGTGTCCTGCTGATATCTTATATACCCCCCGTCTTTCAGCTTATTCTTCTTCTCTCTCCTCTGTCCACTCTTGACACCAATGACAAACCAAGACGTGTGTAAAACTTTTTGTCCTTATGACCTTATTCATACTCTACATTTAAACTAAGCGTAGACTGACTGACTGACTTTTGCAAAGAACAATTCCACTGTGATTCCTGCTTGTAATTAAATCTAATTTCAGTTTGGAGCTGCCATGAGCACACTGTATAATAACCACTTCCAACAATCAGCTTGGAAAGAAAAATGTTATAGTCATTCTCAGCTACAGCTGTGTGGTGCAGATAGTTTGCTTTTGGATTTAACATCGCTGAAATTTCATTACTGTTGAATCTGAGAGCTGTGTGAGGGTGTTTATCTTTCATTTCACAGGATCAGTTTCTGATTACAAGCAAAACACTGCTGACCTTTAATTTGGTACAAACTTTGTATGCTGGCCTCCAAACTGAACACAATTTCAGAACAACAAAGTATTGGTTGCATCACGAAAGCTATTAATCTCTATTAGCCCCATTTTCCTTCAAAGTTTGGAGTTCTCATGGAGCCCGTTCTCATCAGAAAAACGACATTTATAGGTCACTGTGCAAGCAGATTATTATGACCCATGTGTACAGGAAGTCAGGTGATGAAGTATAAAGAGCAATAAATTCTGCAAAGTTAGGGGGGCGCAGTGGATGGTAGGGTAAAAACAATTCAGGACTTTCATCCAGGAGAAGTTACCAGTGGTTATTTTAAATAAGACATCTCATGCTTTTTCCCCCCTTTCCTTCAGTGTGTAATATAGGTTCTTGTGCTTGTACAAAGGTCTTGAAAGTTAAAAGCCCAAAGTCCAGACCAATGGGAGCTCTTCTCTCCAACACAAAACACTTCTCCTGCCTAAAATGCCTCATCAGTAGTCCCGCCTTTAATTCCATGACTTCTTGACATCACACTGTCACCATGTCACACATTTGCATAAGACATACATTTATTCACAGTAGAGGTGAAGTTAAGCTCAGCTGAAAACATGACAGAGTTGACCAGAGACACAGTGAGCACTGCCTGCTCAGACGTGTGTGAGCTGACCAATCAGAGCAGACTGTGTATTCAAGAGGGGGGTTTAAAGAGACAGGAGCTAAAATACAGCATTTCAGAGAGAGGGGGAATACAGTGCTGCTGCACTGGACAGTATGAGAAAGCTTTTTTTTGAGCATTGAAGCATGTAAAGGGAACAGGAAGAAACCTTGGAGCAGAACCGGACTCAATGATGGGCTGCCACCTGCCTCGACCGGTGGGGTTTAGCGAGATAATACATAAATAAGATACATACAATCTTGTTTTCTTTTTTTTAAAACAATTTTGTGTTTAATTTTTGCCTTAGACAATCTGCACTTGTTAAACCAAATGCCTGAACATAAGAAAGATTTCAACAGAGCTGCAAAATTCTATAATACATTCAGACTTGATTTATTCTCAATTCTATAATTCATCAACTTTAACAAACAGCATCTGCTACACATTAATTAGTGAGCACAAAGAACCAGCAACAGAAACCAAGCAAATACTTTGACACGACAGTCAATTATGGAACTCAGTTTTCTAATGACTCAGTTTCCTGTGTGTTGGTTAGAATCAACAGCACACATACTGCCAGTCTCAATTGGTTCCTGGCATCTTTATCATCCCAACTAGCAGCGCTGCTTTCCAGTCGGCCTGAGCATTTGCATCTTTAGTAAAATTTCCTCAGGATGTCATGAAATTTTCAGTAATCCTTAAAGTCCTCTGCACAAATACAGTAAGAGTTGTTTTTAAAAATCCGAAATGCAGAGGCAGAGAGAAGAAAACAAAAATTAGTTATAATTCCTCTGACATCAGCTGACATCAGAATAATCAACGGACGGCACAACTGACTGCAGCTGCATGGCTGATTGGGCTGCAGGCAGCACTGTATCCTGTTTGAGTGTGTTTTGAAAACACAGCGAACAGTGAGGCAGCAGATTTTTTTTACTCTGTGTGATTCTGGTTTTGGTTTGTCAGCTCCTCTGGGCAGCGAGGTCGCCATATCAACAACAGAATTTAATTTGGACAAATAGGGTGAATCTACAGCTCTCCGGTTACTGACGCTGGGAGGCTTCTCTTTTGTTGCAGCCCTACTTTTTGATTAGGCTGATTACACAGGTGAATTTTACATGGAATTCTTGCCTGGGGCTCCTCAATTACAGATAAACGGACTGAAACCTCAAAGTTGGAAGCACGTTTTTTTTTTTTTCTTTAAAAGACAAAGTTCTGAGTAAGCTAATTCATTTTGCGCACCACTAGAGCAGCTCTATTGGCATTACAGCTCTTTAAATTATGACTAACATTTAAAGTTTAATGCTTTACTGTGAAAGTAACCAAACAGGACTGCCTCTAATGCTGCAACATGCACTATGAAGAGAAAACAACAAGGAACAGGAGACAAAAATGAGTGGAGCAAAGAGGCAAAGAGAAGCAAGGTAGGCATTTGTGGAGAATGAGCCATATTGATTGGACATAAACCACCACTCAGGCAAACTGATGGGTTTAACGGAGGAATGCTGAGTCATGGAGTTGTCAAGCAGTCAGCAACTCGGGGAAAAAACGGGTCAGAGGGCTGTGTGAATAAATAGATATTTAGGGTAATTGTCTACAATACCTTGATGACTTATAACTACCCCCTTTAAAGGTTTGGTCAATCTACTTTCTCATAAATTGGAGTTCTTATCAGTTTTTCTTCCACTTCTACAATCATCACTCTAATGGAGTCAAATCGGGGTCAGGGATTTCTCATCGTACTTTCAAACAAAACAAAATGCTGAAATGTTAAATAAATATGGATGGTGGAAATGTTGAATTTTATCTTAAAATATGTTTTGCCCAAACCACTGACTTGTACTGACACACAGCTTGACTGATGAATTGCAAAAACTATTGTGTCTCCATGGCAACTGGAGATAAAGTTGAGTGGATTTGATTTGGATTTCTCTATTCCTGTTTTTCACGTCACTTGCTCAATTTTTAAAATTCCTCATCCATACAGATATGTTCATTTTATACTAACTGTTCTATATCAGGGGTGTCACGATCTCGATTGTAAGTTGGAAATCGATTGAAGTGATGTAACGATCTCGACCTTCGAAATCAAAGATGGAAGCGAGGATTTTCGCCACGCCCCCAGTAACACGTCTGGCAGGCGTGCCAAAAGGGAAAAACACACACAGCATGTTGTAGCGCTGCAAGTTAACGTTACCTCCTCTAACCTGAAGCTGCAGCCAATTAAAAGGCACCATGACAACTGCTGATATAATAGACACATCAACTGAACTCGAACCCCGTCCTGCTACTCTGAAATCACCGGTGTGGAAATATTTTGAGTTCCCAGCAACTTATGTCAACAACGTTCGCGTTCACGACAAATATGGCAGGACATCTCCGCAGGCATCATAAAGAAGTAGATTTATCTGAGAAACCTACAACGTTAACACCGGCAACTCTTCCGTCCTAATTTAGAGCTTAAGTTCCAAAATTCTAAAGCAATAACTAGCGTTATTGGTATATTTGTAGCATCAGACATGCAACCTCATTCAGTTGTGGAAAACCCTGGATTTAAGCATTTAAATAGCATACTGGAACCATGCTATGAAATGCCAAGCAGATTGCATCTTACCACAAGGTGTTGCCCTCCATGTATGATTATGTGAAGGAAAGTTATTGGAGGTCTGAGCAGTGCAGATTTAGTGGCTTTAATGACAGATTGCTGGACCTCCAGAGCAACACAGAGCTACATGACCATCACAGCACACTACATTACATGTGCACTCTTCACATCTGCTGCTATGACTTCTCTTCTTTTGTTAACAGTTAGTTTCCAATGAACTGGTGAAACAAGTTATTGTTACATTTATATTGTTAATATATTATTTAAATTTGACAATAAGGGCTTAGTGTGGTACATTGCAAACGAATAGCGGAGATTATATCGCTCATGACACCATGTAGACCATCTTTTAAAATAAGAATCAAAAAATTAAATGAGTTATCATGGCATAAAACCAATGATCCTATAAATATGATAAATGACTTTAAAAAATGGCATAGCCATCTGTGCTAAAAGAAAAAAAGAAAAAAAAAGATCGAATCGTGACCTTAGAATCGAAAATCAAATCGAATCGAGGATTTGGAGAATCATGACACCCCTATTCTATATGCTGTAAATATTTTATATGTCCAGTTTTTATATTGACATAACTACTTTCTATTTTTCCTTTCTTTGTGTCCAGTCACTGTTTGCTGTTATAATGGTCCAAATATCCCTCCAGGGATCAGTTTCATCTTATCTTAATGGGAAGACAGACTGAGCGCTGAGGGTGAAGTCATAGCGAGCCCCGCTGTTGTTTGGATGTCCTTTAGCTAGAGGGAAGGACGGACAGATAAACAGAGGCACGGAGAGAGGATGGGAAGGAGAGAGGAGTAAATAGGCCTGCCAATTCTACAAAGAGCCAAGATGGGCATAGGATTCAGTAAAATGAAAATAGAACAAAAAGAAATGGCAAGTAAAACAAGAAAAAAGGACCAAAGAAAGGCAATGTAGTCACCATTAACCCATCTGATTAATATGTAACCAGAATTATAGTTCTGTATGGATATGATTATAAATTATGTAAAGGCGTCAAACAGGTTTCTTTAAATTAGTGTCAAAACAGTGTCACAATATGCAGATGATTCCCTTCTCTACATGTCTCATCACTTTCTACTGGCTTACTCAGGATGAAGTCACACTCCTGGCCAATCACTGACAAGTGTCATCTTGTGACTCATTACAGTGCTGCACAGAGACTTTTTAAGATGTCTTTAAGATATCCATCTTTAACCAGCATCTAATAATATGCATCAAAGAACAACAACCTGCATGTTGTCTGTGGTATTCAAAATTTGATTAGAATCCTGTTTATACTTCATAATAAAGGTGTTACATGGGTCCAAATTAAATTCAGCGTGATTGTGCTTGGGGTCCATTACATTGCTGCCAGTCTCTGGTCAGTGTGTAAATATGTCTCATAATCCAGTAGATTATACAGTCTCTCATAATCATGAAACCTTTGCTGTTTTTGACAGCAGCATCACGTTGCAGCCAGTGCTAATATACAGAAAAATGTCCCACTGGACTCAAAGTCAATGTGTCTGACAGCTCATTATCTGAACACAAATACCAATGATCCAAAGGCCCATTGTTCTGAAAATACACATTCTGGTTTCACCAACTTACATTCAAAATTTAAGTGACGTAACTAACACAGTTATTCTAAATCAAACCTTGATCTTTTCCTCAACTTTAGCAGGCAGTTTTGACTCCTAGATCTAACCAAACAGGGACCATTACACCACATTAACTTGTTAATTATTGTATATTTACAGTGAAGATAAAGGTCAACTGACTAAGAAGATGAAGGTCACCTATTGTTACCATGACAACTAAGGTCACCTGACTTCGTCCCTTCCTGCATGTCCATATACATTAAGATAATAAGGGCAAAAAGGCAAAAAGGAGTGTTGTCGGAGCAGCTGGTCTTTGTAACAGTAGGCTTATGTTTTCTGGGGTTACAGCATTGGACAAATGTGCTTGGGATCCAACAGGACATTTTTCATACTATTAGGGTTTTGAAATAATGGGCCATCAGAACAATGGGCAGGTGAATATAATTTTGAATCCAGTCTAAACAGGTCAATTACAGGCTGAGTCTGACTTCCCACATGTCACTTTAACATTTGTTTAACATGTATGTTGGATATGTTTTCTGCAGTTCTAAATCATAAAGACATTTGGATCATAGTTGGTCTTCAACAGTGACACTAATAATTACACATTACATGTATTATAAGCAATGAAAATACATGTTAATTCAATCACTGACAGAGTTTGTTAAAACCGAAAATTCTAGTGTGGCTGAACAATGTCACATATTTGAAAACCATTTATTAACAGCAAGTCTGATGCATTTATTTTGTCATTCATCAAAGCGTCTATAATTTCTATGACAAAACATATTACTAATGCAACCACTGTTTGTTCATCATTAGAAGGGATTGCAAATGCTCTAATTTTTGAAGGGGAAAAGGCTACACTGTTCAACTGTATATAACTGGTTTTATGACCTATAATTACATAGGCTATTGATTTCATGGTCTTAGAATTTAATATATTTGAAAGCTCAACTGTTAAACATTTCTTTACAATTCAAAGTAGAGAATGAGTTTAGTAAACCCTGCTGACTAAACCTTGCTGAGTAAAACTGAATGACCGTGTTTCACCTTGCTCAGCAGATGTGGAAGCCACTGCCTGTAGCTACACTTGTTCCTCTGAGTCATAAAACACATCTGAATGATACTCTTAATAACGTTAAAAAAGAGGGTTAACTGCTGGTGTTGGGAGCTCTTTGTCTGTCTCTCCCATCAGGAAAAAGGAATAGAACCCAGTGAGTAAAGACAGGTCCCTGGTGGCCATGTAGGCTCACATAGCTGCCAAGAAAAGAAGAGAAAGTCGAAGCAGACTTTAGCCTCTAAAATCCCAATGCTTAGTTGCTACTGACAATGTCTGCCAAAAAGCTCCCTTTTCTAGTTAAATGTGTGGGCTGGTGTCAACTGGGGAGGTCTAGACTTTGCAGTGGCTCTCAGTCAAAATTGGCTTTTGAAGGCTGATTACAATATTTACCCAAATATTTCAAGGTGTTGATAATTATTGCTTGTAGCATTTATAGAGTATTTATTAATAAATATGGGGCCAATTAATCCAAAAAGAAAACAAAAATCAAATTATTAGGATCAAAAGTTTGATGTATTTGTCTATTGTCTATACAGTGGGTTAGGGCAAATCAAGGCAGGTAGCTTGGCTGAAATAAACAGGAACATTGGAAGAACAAACAGATTAATTTGAAGTAAAATGAAATGGGTGATGAGGGGAGCCACCTGGCCCACAGTTGTCATCGATGATGGATTGTTTATGAATTTTTCAGCCAACTAAATGCACCCACATGAAAATTTATGCACCCTCTTTTGTTTTTCCACATTGAGGCTATTATATACAGACTTTTATACCTTTGATTTTCTTTCGTTCTTTTGATTGTATTCATTTGAGAATTCAGGTAGTTTAAGCTAGAATAACAAATTTTGTTTTTTATTTTCTTAACAAATTACAGACATGGCAGATTTTCAGAGGATTAAGTTCACAGACATCCTGTGCAATTATTACAAATTACTAAAGGTCCCCAGGTAATACAAGTCCCATGTAAATATGCCTAAAGACTGACATGTTTTGGATTTCTTTCATTAGAAATCTGGTTGTAACTGGATAGTAACTGATAGCTACTCAGATAGTATTGTTATAAGGGCTGAAATGGTGTATTTGTATTTGTATTCTGCATGGGCCACATAATGCAGAGCCAAAGTTCACATGCGTGAGTTAGGCCCGTAAACTTTAACCCATGCGCTTTTAGCAGCATGTGCTAAGGTAAGCACAACATGCTGATTGTTGTACGTGTCAGTAACACTATGGTAAGCGCAAATGAAACGCCAGAGCTGGAAGACTGGCCTACTTTCGGTAATTCAGTTGTTTAGGAACAATTCAGGTTACTGGTCGACTACAACAGCAATGGAAAGGCAATTGTGGATAAGATCTGATAAGAACGGTGTGTCGGCGTTACTCATTGTAAAAGGGAAACACATCAAACATGCTAACACACATTCGACCCAGATGAAAAAAAATTTATGCATTTGGGGTTCTTTTCCCACACTCGCACCAAACCATGACTCATAAACCGTGATATTATCCAAACCATGACTTGTGAGGACCCTCTCACCACTAACTATTACACTGATATAATTTTTTTTAGCCCCAACTCAGTTGCATGGATTACTAATGAAACTACCTTTTCTTTCTCAAAAACAGCAAACATGCAGAATGCAGAAATGCTCCAACAATCTGCTGTTTTTTTTTCCACCTCTAATGACGTGGATATGTTTCACATCTACACACTCAACTCTGCACAGATGCTGTTGCCCACAAGCTGCTGCCTTTCAATATGGCCACCAGAAGGTCTGTTACATCACCTGAAAGCCCTCACAGTTAAACAATCCAGTGCTGAGCGAGCCTTGTTTCAGGCAATTTGTGGTAAAGCAATGACGTGTTACATACTGCCAGCCCATTAGAGGGGAAAGCAATATTCTGTACTGAGTGGTAGTCATGTTTTGTTTCTTGAAAAAATTACTGCTTTAGCTTCAGACAAGCTTAAACCTCACTGAGGTAGGACCAATTGCTTCATCTCTGTTCTGCAGCTGTGAATACAGGGAGCAAGGTTAATACAAAGGAAGTGGAGAAAGGGGCAGACAGGTGTAAAACACCTGGTTAATGTAGTCGGAAAAAAAATAAGGTAGGATCAACATCTTCTCTCTTTCTCTGTTTCTGAAACTCCTCTCCTGTATAAACCACTCCTTGTTTAATGACCAGATATGTGCTTTTCACAGGGATACCAGCACTAATGTTTTTGAATGGATGAATGCAATCAATGAAAAAAACTCAAAGACGTACATAAAAAGGCAATAAAGACGATCTTATATTCATTTTATGGTTGTGATTATCAATATCAGTGTTAGTTTTGGTCGATTGCTGATAAAATAAATGAATTTAAAAATTAGCTCCTTAAGCTTTGATGCAGCATCCTCTCTCTGTAGTCACTACTCTGTGGTCTTACTCAATGTCCCGCCTACAACACTATCTGACTGGTTACATATCACACATAATAGCCTGTCAACATTCAATAATCTGAATCTGCAAAGTAACTAGTGACTAAAGTTATCAAATAAATGTAGTAGAGTACAACATTGCCCTCCAACATGTAGTGAAGTGGAAGTATTACTGTAAGGAGCAGAAAAAGGAAATACTCAAGTGAAGTACAAGTCCTTCAAAGTTGTATTTTGGATTTGTTTTCCCATAAGCTTACATTGTGAAAGAAGCAGGTGTTTTTTTTGTTTCTTAGTGTCAGAACGCCTGCTAAGCGAAAAAAGTTAAATAGTTTTATTCCCATTCAACTTAGCAGAGGGTTTGACGTTAAGTTTGTCACAGGCGAAGTTTGTCTCTAGTGTGAATGCTATATGGGCCACAGAATGTGGAAGCCAGTGTTTCCCACACGTATAGTTTAATTGGGCTGACTGCCCAGGTATATTAACGGCCTTCTGCCCTACTGTAAATGAAAAAGGCTATGCCTCTGACAATGTATCCAGATATCCCTTATTACATCCATGCTACTGAGGGAGTTGCACCCTAGAGAGGGGCTTTTGCATTTTTTGCATCTACTGCATTTACTGTGGGTTCTCCTACACGGTTGAAAGGGGAGGGTGAGGTTAGGGGTGCTAGATGCTAAATCCTACAAACTTGACCTTTAACTACAGTACTTGAGTAAATCATACTTCGTTACATTGTGCCACTGGTTAATCTAAGATTTTCATTTTCACTGCAATTGCCTATTGGTCCAAATATCCATTATTGGTCTCCTTGATTACTTAATTGTCTGCATCTACCATGGAAAAAACATTGCGGGCGATAAAAATTCTAAAACCTTACAATAACATTAGTCATTCAGTGAATCAGTGAGGCAGGTTTCATTGCAGCTTTCACAGTCTGTTGGGTACAATTCTTCCACACCACACTGCAATGATTCCTCAGGTCAGACATCTCTAACAGTCGTAATAAAAACACTCTGGTTGTGTTTACAGACAAACCTCCTTCATATTGGAGATGGAAGACACTGACAGACTCTTGTGAGACTTTCCACAAAAACAATAAAATCCTGGTCTGATTCATCAGCCGTAACAGCCAACTGTTCACTGGCGTTGCTCTACGTCTCGCCTGTCGCTGCGACGCGATTGGCTGCTGCATCAGCCAACGGAAACGGGCCAGAGAGGAGTAGTAGAAATGTGTCTTCTGGCTGGGCGAAGGCAGAGGAAACACTCAAGGTCAAACATTAAGAATGGCTCATCAAATCATCGTCCACACACACCTCGTGAACCTACAAGCTGCTGTGTATGTGTGTGTGTTTAAGCATGTGTGTGTAAGTCAACAGGCGTGTCAGCAGTGCTTTATTTGTAAAGGATAGTGCTTGAGGCCAATATGGCTCTCTCTCTCTCTCTCTCTCTCCCCTTTTCTTCCTCCCTGTCTTTCTGGATGTGTGTTTCAGTGTGTGTGTGTGTGAGAGAGAGTGTGTGTGGGCGTATCTTAATGAAATCTGACAGTGAATTGTGACAATCAGTGAAGGAGCATCCTGCAGAGGTTAATAAGCTGTACTCCTCACAGCAGCTGCAGCAGACCGCATTCACGCATTCACGTACACACATACACACAAATCTCCCGTGTTTTCATTCTCCCAAAATTATATTTCGAGATTGCAAAGTTGACATGCTTGGCCGGCACTTTGAGCCACTGTGAGGTGCGATCTTTTCAGTTTGTCACCTCCAGGAGACCAAAACAGACGTCATTACTCCCTTTGCTTCCTGTTTTCTGTGATAAACAGCTTAGATTGAGATGTTACTCAGCGTGTCGTCGTTTCTCTTACCCTGCATCTTTTACACCGTTCACACATTGACGGCAGTTACTCTCAGAGATATATTTAATGCTGGGTCTAAAAAACAACAATCAAAATTCTCTGTAGGAAAACAAAATCAGTCATTTCCTTAACACAGGAAGCAAAATCTCTCTTGCTTATTCAGAGCAGCTGCTGCTAATCTGTGTCTTGGGAGTGTTCTTGAAATTTCCATTCAATTAAGAGATTATTATCAAGGTTTTAATAAACCCAGCTCCTTATTTGTTGCCCAAATTTAGACTAGGAATATTGTAACAATCGTAGGAGATAGGGAGATGATTAGCAGTAGCAGTAAGTATAATTATGGCTTAAAATACAACGGATAATCATAGTAACAGCAGCAGCAGTAACAAGAAAACAAACATATTCAACTTTTGTTTTAACATTCTAATATTTAACTTGTTTAATAGGTTTGTCAAGAAAAGTCTGTATTTAAATTGAAAACTATACTTATTTCAAGGATTTTGTCAAGAATAATCAGTATTTTAATTGAGAAATGTACTTGGTTTAATGATTTTGCTAAGAAAAATTAGTAGTTTAATTGAAAAAAATACTTGTTTTAAGGATTTTGTCAAGAAGAATCTGTATTTTAATTGAAAGATATAGTTATTTTGAAGATTTTGTCTAGAAATATCTGTATTCTGATTGAACAATATACTTTTTTAAGGATTTTGTCAAGCCAAATCTGTATTTTTGTGGAAAAAAAATATACTTACTTTGAGGATTTTTAAACATAATGTCTTTAACATTGGCACAAAAATACAGCTGTGACACAAAACAGCAGCTTTGCTTTTGAATGAGCAGTATCGGACTTTAAAATCCCTACTGGATCAGCCCTTATCTGTTCCCAAGTCTGGAGTCATGTTGCCCTGACCATCTGCTCTCTAACCCTGCCCAGGATACACACATACCACCCCTGGATTATGGCATCAACACACACACATGCACACACACACGCGCACACACATGCATTTTGGCTTTAATGTTGCTGCCAAGTGATGACAGCGTATTTGTGTGTTTTCAGCAGTATTTCCAGCCTGTTCAGTCACTGGTGCAAACACACTCACGTGTCTGGTCATAAAAATGCTATCTCTTAAAGTTCAGCAAACACAAACTGGGTAGACGTTTATCTGGAAATATTTTCCCAATTTTTATCCACATGATTTACTTCTTTCCTACGACAGTTGGACGCATGAAGAAAAACACGAATAACAAATGATTGTGTGAACAAAAGCACCAATGCTGAATGCAGAATATTACTAAATCCATTATCAGAGGATAACACTCAGGCCTCTCATTATCACAGTTTGGATCAATCTCCACTATAAAACAGACCATGAAGCTCAGTTTACACACTCATGCATACTTGGGGGAATTAATCGTGAATAATGTTTCGCTGGATTCTGGGGCTGCAGCTAATGATTATTTTTTACCATCCATTTAACTGTTGATTATTTTCTTGATTAATAGATTAGTTGTTTGGACTGTAAAATGACAGAAAATGTTGAAAAATGTTGATCAGTGATGTCTAAAGCCTAACGTGACATCCACAAATGTCTTGTAGGAGTAAATAAACTACAAAATAATTATAAGTAGATTCTTCATTAATCATGTTCAACATAGTGAAACTGGTTCTCTGCATTTAACCCATCCCGAGGGAGGAGTGGGCAGCTAACAGAAAGTTCCCGGGGTCCAACTCCAGATTCTAAGCCAGTGCCTAGGTCAAGGGCACTGACTGGAGCGTTAACCTTATGTATGTTTTGATGGTGGGGGAAACTGGGGTACCCGGAGGATACCCATGCAAGCACAGGGAGAACATGCATACTGCTGTGAGGCAACAGTGCTAACCACTGTGACACCAGCAAGCAAAATATTCAACAACTTTGTTCGAAATGTAGGTTTCTGCAAGCCATACGTGTTGCAGCTTTACGTTTCTTTGCGTTACATTTCAAATTTTATGTTGTGGCAATGCTGTTCTTTTGGTCTGGTTAGGTTTAGGCACAAAAACCACTTGGTCAGGGTTAGGAAGAGATCATGTTTTCAAATACCTGCTTTGGTTGCCACAAACACAGCTGAAAAATGTCTTTAATATATCCAGTGGTTTCATTCTAACAAATGTTGAAACAGTCTAGAACTGCATTCAGTGGCTTGGCAGCCTCATGACATGGAAGTCAGGTCATAAACATGTAATGTGAATGTGATATGACACATAGTGTAGGAATGTCAATATGGTCCGTAGCATATAACATGTACAAACGTGACCGTATCTAGCTGTCAATTTTTTTTTCTGCCGACTGGGCTGAAATATTCACATTTATCAGATACTAGACAACTAGACCTTTGTTAAATATTTTGATGAGTTAGATGTTTACTCAAGATAACGGTGCGTTTCAACAGGCTGCTGCCACTACTTCCATGATAGGGAAGTCGGCGATAGAGAATTTGGGGGGAATAAAACTTTAAAACATTACCTGATTCCACCACACACATGTGCTACTTTCTCCGCAAACATCTTTTGTTTTGATAGAGCGCCCCCTAGCAACAGAAGTTATTGTGTGAATATTGTGTGTTTAATACAACTCATCAATTAATGCAAAGACCAGAACTTTCTTTTACAAATCATACCTGTAGTTTTCAATAAAAAGTCAATATCTTTGAAGCGTACTGTATCATATTGCTATAGATCTTTTCCACAGAGTCTGCTACACAATTTCATGAAGAATAAACAGAGATTTGGCTATGCCGGTAGCTCCATTGGTAGCAAATGCGACCAAGTACAGAAGATGTGTCCAGGGTTTGAATATGACCTATGGCCATTTTCTATATGTCATTCCCCCTCTTTCTCATCCTGTCTCCTGTCAATCTTCAACTGTACTATCCAATAAAGCCATGAAAAAGGCCTGAAAAAAAAGAATAGACAGAGATTGAACAAAGCTTCAGAAATGATAAAGAGCAGATATCAGCAGGGTTTTGATTATGTGGATGAAAAGTAGTTTTTCAATAGTTCTTTGTTGAAATGTGCACAATGATGCTGTGTTGCTGCTGCAGCACTACAGAATTTGACATGCAGACACTGTACAGACACACAAACACACACACACACACACACACTACACTACATTTCGCTATCTCTGTCTCTTTCAATCCCTTGGTCCATGAAATACATGGAGAGCTCAGAGGTCTATTTCTGATTCACTTCGACAGTAAAGACAGTCAGGCATTGCTGATGACACACACACACACACACACACACACACACACACACTCACACACACCCAAGGCGAGGTAACACATTTGTTATAAGGCATTCTCCTGACAATGCAACATGACATGCTGCCCTCTCTGTTTCCCGGTGTTTAGACAACAACCAGAAACTTCAGTCCTGACTCACTGCGGACAGGCCACAAAATCAGGCTTATTCCTTTAAAAAAAAAAAAAAGGAAACCTCGTCCCACTTCTTACATGCCACTGTCCTGAATTATAATTTATATAAAACTTGTTGCCATAGCAGCAAAACCCCTACATTGCCTTCTTTTTGACAGAGACACTACAATAAAGGCAAACCCATCAGAGAGTATAACTTATGAAATACGGCTTTCCGAAAAAATTATGACAGCGAAAATCCTCGCAGAGCCTGAACTACACAAAGGGGCCGGAAAGCAGCTTTGTGGGATTAAAAATTACTGCGAGAAGTCTTAAATAACAGTGGCAGCAAACAAGTCTTGCATCAGGAATCATGAAATCCAACGCCACGGGAGAATAGCAATCAATGACTGATTTACTGAGCGAGCATGAAGTCCCTGGAAAAGCATATAGAGCCAGTGTTTGCAGTGAAGCCATAGGTGCACTGAAGTGACAACGCTGCTGCACTCTGTCTGTGCTCCGGTCTCGTTTTCTTTGGTTGTGTCCTTTATCTATTTGTGTGCTCCTAAAGAAAAGATAATCATCAAAACTCAGGAAATTGAAGGAGAAGAAAGGCTTGTCAAAATGCCATAAAATGTATCGAAGAAAGGAAAAAGAAATTCAGATATAAAAACTATAAAGGGGACTCATCTTGATCAATCACGATTTGCAAACAGGCTAGTAAGAACCTGATATACAGTAAGTAGGCCAGTCAGAAAATGAGATAAAATATTCAGATGCCTCAATCGTTCTTGCGTCATCCTCAGATACAGCAAAGCAAAGCTGGAAATCGTTCAGCCCGTAATGTGCCAGAGAGCTGCTCGGAGAGGTTTCAAGGTTGCTATTTATTCCTGAACGCGTGCAGCTCTGCTCTGACTCCGGAGATCAGCGGTCAGCGCAAGCAGATGGCCTGCATGCTATCGGCCTATTCCCCCCACTTTGTCGTAGGCCTAATACAACAGGGCACGGGAGATACGAGGCCTGTGGGAGCGTGTGGGAGTCATGTGACCTGACACATGAAAACAGCATTCACAACAGTTTTAGCTGGTGAATACTAGCTGGAAATACTGTTTAGCTCAGCTTTTACCTGTAATATTAGGATGCCACCATGAGGGAAAAACTCTACCAGGTTCACTTTTAATTCAAAAACAGCTGATAAAATGTGGCTATTTTGTGTTTTTTTTCTTCTTGAAATTCTTATTTTCCCTCATGATGGATTATAAATGATTCACTGAATGTACAACACAGGCAACTGTATCATGTACTGAGTGGGAATAATACAAATTTCCATTAAATCTTGCTGTGAGTCATCATCCAATTTGTGTTAAATATCAACTCAGTAATCTGTGATGTACTCATCAGACTGTCCAACCCCTTCACAGCCACATGCCCCATGGCCTCATATTTGAGTTAATTTCACACTGTAACACAACTCATCTTTGGCAGAGGTTTATAAAAGCATCGGTAACTGAATTTAAAGACGCTGATGCTACAATATAAGTGGTCTATCAGTCAAATCAAAGATATGAACTGAAATGTTAAAGGAATGAATTGTGCCTTAATAATGCAGATTAACACAGCTGGGCAAGCAGCGCACTTTAATGTTTAGTGCAGAATTGCTTTACTCTTAGTTATTGTTGCTTGCAGGTGAAAATAAATCCACACAAGCAGGTTAAAGTGGGGCTAAAACAAAACAACAATAATTGAAGTAAAGTCATTTAAATGCTGTTGAACTATGGACAACTTCATATGTTTCCCTTTTTCAGGCAACTTTCAACAGCCTGGTCACCAGAATAAAATGCTGGCAGCTAACATTTCTGCAAACCACTGATAAGTTCACATATGTATGTGTCTTATATGCTACATACCATAATTGCCATTTCTACAATACATGTCATATCACATTTATATTACGTTTATGACCTGACTTTTCAGGAGATAAAGGAGATGGTGGTGGAGTTATTGGCGAGAAGGCTGCCAAGCCCCTGACAACCGTTTGAGTCTGGGTTAGGGGTTATGGAGAAAAAAGGAGACCTTGGGACAATTTCCAACTGTGTTTGTGGCTACTAAAGCAGGTATTTTAAGCCAAAACATAAACCAAGACAGTGACTGCAGTTGGGGAGTACATTTCAATATTTGGAAGTGTGACACTACTGGATATATTCAAGGAGACTTCAGGGTTTCCAGCCCAAACCAAGATGTTTTAAAACTGAAAATTGAGCCTAAGGAAACGTTTAGTTGCAACATAAAACAATGTAAAGCAGCAACGTATCCATACGACATACATAACAAACATGTACTTTCATATCAGGAGGTGGATGGGATGGCAGTCGAGTTACAGGCGAGGAGGCTGCCAAGTCAGTGACCACAGTTCAAGATATTGTTTCAATATTTAAAAGCATAACACTACTATATATTTAAGTAACTTCAGGACGATTTCCAGCTATGTTTGTGTCAACAAAACGTGGATATTTTTGGCAGGAAGTCAGAACATCTCCAACCTTGTTTGTGGCACCTAAAACAGGTATATTAAGCCAAAGCATGATCTTTCCCTAACCCTAACCAAGTGTGTTTTGTGCCTAAACCTAACCAGAGCATAAGCACAGCGTTGTCTTAGGATAAAATAGAAAATAAAACCTAAAGAAACGTAAAATTGCAACATAAAGAAATGTAAACTTTCAACATATCGGTGTTTTGCAGAAACGTACATAACCATCACTTATTCTGTTGACTGGTTTGAATTTAAACCAGTGTTACCAAACTTATGCTTACTGAGTTTGTTCATACTCCAGATTTGCCAAAATAAATCTAATATACAAGTATTCTATCTTTCCAACGTGCTACTCTAAACCTCTGTGAAACTTGAAATTTAAAGCATAGCAATCACAAAATTGCTTGTGATAAGTGTTATTTAATGACCTTTATTTGAAATGATAATATGGTACTAAACTTAATTACACTGAATATTATAATGTAATAACTCGCTTGTGATGGCATCTGAGTATTATCAATAGAAAGCTCCGACATTTCTTGATTATAGACAGTTTAATGAGAGTGGGGCTCAAGTACAGTGTGCATACTGGTAAAATAAAAAGTAAGAAGTGAAAAATACTTTTATATAATGTGTGTAATTTCCTTGGCATTCATTGTCAAGTAGGTGCACTGGATGTTTTGATATGGAGAATTAGCTAACAAGGTGAAAAAGACTTCTTTTTCATTTCAATGTTCCTTTAAAGAGCCCATACTGCACTAAAGCTTGGCACACACCTCGCCCAAGGCTGCTGAATTATGATTTCTTTTTTCAGCCTCCACTTCCTCAGCACAAAGAGAAACACTGAGAGCACAAATCTTAAGTTAGTGTCAGTAGCAAATCCTTGGAGGATATAACTGATTGGAGGTGTCAAACTCTTCATTGGCAAACAGGAGGAAGCACCTCAAAAGAAAAAGAAAGGAAAAACGAAGGCCACCTGGAAACATGTGAGAGACGCAGGTAGACCTACAGCATGATGATAATGACACACTGGAGACATAAACATGCTTTGACCCTGAGTGAGTGAGTGTTGTGGAGAGGTTGCTGCTCTCTGTTAGAAGTTGGAACCCTGTCATTTTGGCAATTGGGAAATGAAAGCACAGCTCCTCAGGGCAAAAAGCGTTTCAAATGCCCTTGAAAGCCTACAGGTAGGGTTGGTGAAGAAGTGCAGCAGCCGAGTCAGCTGGGATAAAGCAAATAAGATGTTTAACTGGACTAATTCTGGTTAATGAGCTCCTAAATCTAATATATACTTTATAAACAAGACATATATTTTCATAGAACTAAAGATTACATGCTGTATGAATAAATATTTAAGTGGAATGTACATCAAAAGGCTCAATATTTAAATTCAGCACCATATGCACTTGCATAACAACAAGGGACCTGCAAGGCATGGCATATCAATATTCTAAATAAGCATATAAGGAGGGAGTAAAGGGAATTGTATGACCCTAACAGCATATTTAAATGCCCGGTTATGGCAAGCATGTGTCTTATTTTCTAGTCTCATTTTCATGAGGGATCAAAGTTTGGAGGAAGAGCCTTATTTAGCTGCATAATTATTTATGAAGGCCCCCAGACCAACATTAACATGTGCAAGTAAAACAAAATGCCAGCACAGTCTGTGTTGCAAAGGGTGATTAATGACTGATCTGATTGTTGTCGCGGCTAATGACCCGATATTGATGGATGCAGCATCCGAACAGAGCGGGTTCGCCTTCAGGCAGCTCATTCCTCCCGAGCGTGCCGTTCTCTCTGCTACGAACAGGGATTAATTCCGAACTCCGTTTGGGGATTTCACACTTTTATGTTTATCTGCCGTTTGCCTGCAATACAGGCTTTTATCACGTGTTTTAAGATATTTGAGGAAAACAATAATGACTGCATTTTAATTCGGCATATAATTCAAATGCCATGCACCGTGTATTTTAATCAAAATCCAACTTGGAGCATTAATTCATCTCTGATTCCCAGTTTCCCTCTACCAAAATACGGCTTGAGTTAGCAACGTGAGGCAATTGTAAAAGTTGATTATTGTATCAAGGGAATTGGTGATTTTTGTGTGAAATGAATGCCGAATGTACTAAAAGATTCTTGAAATTCAGGAAGAAATTAAAACATTGTTGTGCTTGTCGGAAACGCTCACCATACACAGATAATTTACTAAATAGATGAAATTCCTAACGGAGTTTGGAGCACAGTTCTCATAAGAACAGAAGGTATGGGGTCTAACCCAGAGGTTGACAACACTGCTCAGGGAGAGTGAGGAATAGGCCCCATGATAACACTCCTTACCTTTGTTAGCTGTGCTATTTTCTTGCTCATCTTCAGGTGCAGGTCTTGGGTATATTCCATGGCGATGCCGGACTGAAAGGACATGCTGGATGTCGTGGTGGACGAACTAAATTTCCCCTGACCGGCAGGGCAGTAATACTGCTGCCAACCCGACCCAGTCGCCATCTTCACAACGATGCTTCAGATGCTTAAGAGAGATATGGGCTTTAATAATAAACCGGACGCTGCTATTGAGACGGCCAGCGAGCGGCGGAGAGGACCGGGACAGTGTCGGATTTTTGCCGAGACACAACAAGAAAAAATAATCAAAAGAATGAAGCCTCTTTAGCCCACAAAGTGTTAAAAATTGGTTTCATTTTGCTCGGGTCCCGATACTAGTACACCAAAGGGGGTGAATTTTGTTATTTAAGCCCCTGAAATGTTAGCTACAACCATCTTGTCCGTTCACAGATGTGGCCGTTTGCAGTGCTCCGAGGTGCGGGTCCTGTCTGCTGTCACCTGGCGCTGATGAGGAGCTGTTTTTCGGGCGGCTGACTGGCTCCCGGACGGTCACCTTGGTACCGAAATGTTCTCAGCGGGAGCCGTTCGGAGTGATTCCTCCTCGGTGTGTTCCGGCTACATTGACGGAGAGTGTGTAGAGATTGACGGTGTGTGTGTGAGAGTGAGTGAGGAGGACAGGCTCGGCGGTTGGCTGCTGCTGCTCTGTTGCCATGGATCACCTCAACACTTCATGCTGCATTCACGTAGGATGGGAGCAGCGCCGCGTTCAGGGGCTGTCGGAAAAACCTAAATGAGGACGGTGAGCGCACATGAGAGACAGAGCAAGGCGCTGAACATGACGGTGAAAGTGAGATGTGACGTTCAAGGGGTTGGGTTTTGTTGTATGCCACATTTTAAAAACGGGTTGAGACAAATTGTTAAATCAAATCAAATCAATTTTTATTCACATAGCCCCAAATCGCATTGACCCAGGGCTTTACTTTCTGGGGGGGTTGTTTTTATAGGATCTGTGTTTGTTTATTAGCTACTACTATGTGTGTTTTTTCTGCATTGTTAATAAAAAACACCTTGTTTAAATAATAAAAATATACAAGAAAGATAATGAATCCAATGGAAAGAATAACCGAACAGGAGGACGGCTGAGCAGGTCAAGGTGCCCGAGCCATACAGCCTCCACTCCACCATGGTGACCTGGAAGAGGACAAGCCACACAAGATAATTAAAAAAAAAAAAAAAACACCAGAATGTGAAAGGATTTGAATTTTACAGAAGTACAGATATACGTAAATACACAGACCTGATATATTTAGCAGGCTAGTTTCAAGACAGTCAGCTGAACGTAATTATTGTAGCTCAATTAGCAGGACTTACACAAGTAGCAGAAAATGGAAATACTCATGTACCTTAAAGTTGTACTTAAGCTAAGTAGTTGAGTAAATGTACTTAGTTACATTCCATCACTGATCTACGTGCTTCTTTGCCTCCTGGAAACCTTTTTTTGGGCAAATATGTAGGCTGAAGAATTGTAGTGAAGTACACTATACTACAATTTACTTAGATTTTTTGGTCTTTTTCTTTCTTTTATAAATTATTTAATTTATTACATATAAAAATAACACAATAAAAACTGAATAAAAAGTGATAGATCTAATGTAAAGAATGACCAAACATGCTGTCATACAGCAGCGGATCACTGGGCAGGTACAGGGCGAGTTAGATTACATTAAAAAGCGATGAGATGTTTGGCTACTCTCACCCTGATGCTTCAGCAGCTGCAGGTTAAAGCTGTTATCAAACTCAGTAGAAGGGCGATGAGTCAGGTGTATAAGTACTCCTGTATATCATGATTATAAAAATCAATACTGCTTATGGCCCTGGCAATTGTATTTTGTCTATGTGGATGCTTGTAACATTAATGCATTTACTGACAGTTGTTTTCATTTGTGATGATACCAATATTCACATCTGGGTAACCTGAGCTTCACAGTAAATCTACTGTGTTTTATCACACACACATCGTTTGTTTGCGCCTTGCTTTTGAGATAAACACATCAACACCCACCGTATTGTTATGTATGGTGTGTTGTCCCATATGTCAGCGCCTGAGATGAATTTCCGTTTTATGTAAATTTAATTGACAATAAAGTCGTCTGAATCTTAATCTGTGATGAATCTTTGTCAAAATTTTGCAGTAGAAGTTTTTGGTAAACATCTCCTGTTCTCTAATCAGCCGTCAGGGCTCCTTTCATGTTTTATGGTAAAGATGATATATGAGCATCCAACCGGATGCTGTTCTCCTTAGTTCACACAGCATTGCATGTTTATATGAAGATTAAAACCTGGCCCACCATCTGCTCTGCAAATGAATATTAACTCTCTCCTGTTCAGCCCCAGAGCGATCATAAAACAATGCAACCAAATGCTGTACACCTGAAACAAAGTGAGTTTTCCTCAAAATCTGAAGTACTTCTTCTAAAACATAGGAGGTTCATTCCTGGAGTTTTAAACAGGGGAGTCAGTTAAAGAAAAACCCTTAAAATAAAATCTGTATCATCTCTTCTCATTGTTTCTACCATCAGATATGAACAGGGACTCCCAGCAGGAAGGTCATATGAAGTACACTATTCTTCCATGGAACATGAATGCACCAAGTTGAATGTCAGTGACGTCACATCATCTATCAAAGCTTAACTGAACTGAAATAAAAAATTGAAACTGACTGGAATGGCAGCTGCAGGCAGTACCTCGCATAGTCATAATCACAGGGATGACGCAAACAGTATGATTTCTATTTATGTTTCCACATGCTTTCTGCATCGCTGGGGGTGTTCACAGCATGTGTGTGGGTGTATCTGTACAGAAATGTGTTAGAATTAAACTAGAGATGGTTTCCAAATGTTGAAAATTTATGAATTTGTGAATTGGATTGTAGAAACAGGTCACACTAAGGCCTACAAACAGATAACCAGTGCAGTATGATTCAGTTTTACAATAACTGTGTCACCATAATCACCAGATTGGAAGTGGATTACAATGTTCATGGGATTAAAAGGGCAATTTCATTAAATGTACTCCTATCCAGTAACATTAGCGTGTGACTAAAGGCTATCTAATTTAATTTCCACTCATTAAAATAACACCACATGCACAGTATTATAAGACATATTCTTTATTTTTCCTGAAATCCAAATGTAGTACATTACATAAGGTTAGCTGACATAAACCTAAATAAAATGCTAATTGTGTTTGTCTAATCATAACTTAGTAACTGTAATAAGGCACTGCAGGGTGCTCTTTTCTTTTCTTTTCTTTTCTTTTCTTTTCACTCTCTCACACACACAAGTCTGTTTTTCACAATTCAACTGGAAACAAAAAGTCAGCCGGAGCCGAGTGTTTTCAACCAAATCATGGAAAATCTGTTGAAAACCACTGTTCAAGATTGAAATAAAGAGTGCTTCAACTGTTAGGATGTCTAGCTAACCCATTAGGGCTACTCTTAAAGTAGTAGGCTAACCTAACCCACAGCTGGAGGATTAAGCTAGTCTTGAAGAACAGAATCATGGAGGCCTACGCAGCTAACAAGAACATAATGATATTTAAGAATTCAACCTAAAACAAAAAACTCAGCCTGAGGCCAGTGTTTTCAACCAACCCATGGTTGAATTGCTGTAATAAAACCCTTTAATCCCCAAGCGTCTCCTCCATGACTGCTGCTAGCGCTTAAGCTATGGATAGCAATTAAACAGCTAATGCTAGCGTAGCACCAAAGGATACAATATCAAAGAGAACAGAAAGCTTGGCAGATGTAGGCTCTCGACATAGGCTTAGCCAGGTTTCAACAATATTGAGAGTCCACTCATTGAGCTAAGCAGTAGGGGCGCTAATGCTCTCGCCAGGTGCCGCTTTTAACACTGCAGAAGAAAAAGGCAAACAAGATGATGTAGCCTAACTAAAAGAGCACCAGTCAACCACCAAATATGATGGAAATTTGGCATTTATGTTTGTTTCATGTCTTATTTTGAAGGTTACAGTCTCCTTATCACTACACACAGGTCTAATGTTTTCATCTGCTGCATTATTGTGTCCCTCCAGTGAACCTTTAAGTCACATGCTTCATGTACATCATGATTAATTCGCCACATTTGTTAGTTGCACGTTACAGCAACTATTCCGCTTCAGGCAATTAAATAAATTGGGATATTTTGAGTTATGGCATCACCGATCAGCTTTTTCTCATGCGTACATTTAAAATGTGCACAAAAACATGCGGACAGAAATCCACTTGTAACCAGGGGGCATAATGAAATGTCAATTTTCGCATTCACAGTTTTCCTTCTCTACAGATCTGTTATCGGAGTGTGTAATGTATAGTTCATATTTCCCAAACCTCGAACCAAACTCCAACACTGATACTGGATCAATAACTCCAACTCACTTTAAAAATGTAGGAAGCACACACACGGCGTATATACGAGCACACACACTTCATAATCACTCTTGTTCGCCGAAGCTTGAAACTAATATGGGTGTATTAATTTCTGTCTTGTCTTTGTCTCGCTGTAGGTCAGTAACTCTTTAAACCTTTGAGGGCGGTGGAAAATTATTGGTTGCACCACGCACACCGGCAGTCGTACACAAAAATGGATGGTTTGACGTATCGAGTAATTGTAGAAAGCAATGGTAAGTATTCACAGAGTGCATTTATTATCAAGTTAAACAAGAAAGAGCCTCAAGGCCCATCAATAGAGGGATTAAGCTCCCCGGTGCTGAAATTATTCATTACAGCGTACAAGGTTATCACACAGGCTCAGTTGTTGGTTTATGTGCAGATACCTGCGGCAGGGGCAGGGGGCATCAATAAGCTCTGACAAATCCCCTGCATCTACAATCATTTACCAGCAAAACCTACAAAGCCTCAGTTTATAAACACAAGAAAACATTCAGGGACAAAATGAAGCAAGAGCTGATGACTGACAGGATGTTATCTGGTGAGGGTGATGTGTTGCTGTGAGCTTCCATCTTACCAATACTCTGAGTGGGGTGTCTTCTCTCGATTACTTCTCTCCTCTACTTTCTTTGGCGTTCCTCTCCTAACTATGAGGAGAGGAAGAATCTTTTTTTTAATCACATACAGTGAACTATATAGTTAACCTGGTTCTCTGCCCAGCGGAGCAGTGGGCAGCCAATGTACAACACCCGGGGACCAACTCCAGATCAAAGCCAAGGCCTTGGCCAAAGGCACTGACTGGCGAATTAAACAAATATACATGCCATGCTCGAGCATTTACATAAAACCTACGCAAGCACAGGCACAGAGCTTAAACAGACGCTTCTTTCACAATGTAAGCTTATGGGAAAGAGTCTTTTTAGGTCCCAGTGCATCACGTGACAATGTAATTACACAGTTTGGCCACTATAAAAGTTGGCTTCAAGCCTGGTGCTCTTCCTGAGGGTTGGATTTCCCCCCATTGTAGCCGTCCACAAAAAGAGGGGAGACAATGGACATGGAGGTGAAGGGACAGTCAAGGAGAGAGAGGGAAAAAGAGGAGAGCTCTGATTTTATAAATGTAAATAAGTAATGCTCAGTTTGTGATGACAGTTGCTAGCCCCCAAGCGTTGTCCAATGTGCTCCAGGCACTGTGGATCTTTGATGTGTTCCCTCACTTTTTCGCTCCCCCTGACCCGCCGCGTCAGCACCCTGTCTGTGTCCCTGCACCCTTTGATTTACAAAATGAGCACTGCACTGGTACAACATGCAAACTCCACTCAGAAAGGCCCTGCTCTGGCAACAGTGCTAACCACTGCGCCAACTATCCCAATCTACAGTCAGCCTGCATAATTTAACTTACATCACATTCTCGTTTTCGACTTTTATAAAACATTCAAATGTAATGAAATATAGAAACAGTCAAGTGTTTGAATCTGCTTCAGCTGTTGAGTCTGAGTTTATGCAGGGGTACGGTAACACCACTCGGACGAAGGACGCTCTGAACTGCAATACACAGAAATACTAGAACTGGTATTAATGATGATGACGGCTTGTTAAAGCTGCTGTTTGCGTTATTTTCTTATTAACTGAGTGTTACATAGCTCTCTATTCTGACAGCAATCACTGTTAGGCTGCAATCAGACATACGGGAATGCAGGCGAATGAAAAGCGCACCACAGGACCAGATGTGACCCTCGTCTGGCCTTTACTGTACATGTACAAGATTCTGGAGAGCAGATTCCAGCTCCAGTTAGCACCATTTGTGTCAGACTTTACTGTCAGCCCTGGTAACAGCTCAGTGTACTGAGGCCAAACCTGCTGCATCATTAAATAAAAGCTGCTGAAATTGAGCCACTGTTGGGCCGAGGCGTTTGGACTACCTGGGTAATGATGGAAGATCATGTTTGGCTCTATAAGCTTTAAGAGACAGTGTTGCAGATGACATATTTCCATAACTAATAGCACTCATGGCAACGGTTAATGGGCTGGGCTATTAAACTACATGCACTACTGTTGTTGTCACTATTTGTTAATACACCGAGGCTATTATAGCGAGAAGAACCATTATTTAGTGAGTCCCGGAGCCTCTGAAGGCCACTTTCCTCTGGCATCATGTGCATGTCATTGAGGTGGACTGCCAGGGGACATTTATTCCTCTCTCAGTAAATCAATAAAACTAAGATACTCTCTGAGGGAGCAGCATCCTTGGCTCTCTTTGTCTGTTTTTCAACAAATTTGGTCATCTCGCAGTGACAGGAACAGAATAACATCAGCCTTTTGTCCTTTCATTTATTAAATCCTGTCTTTGGGACACAAAATCATATTATAGTAGCTGACCATGCACATCAGGATGGCAGAGAGCTGGACCACCACAGTGTAACCACACTGTCACCTGCAGCGAGGAACACAAGACGGTTTGACTGCACTTCCTTAAAATGTATAGAGTCTCATTGCAAGGTGACTTGTTGCTGTAGCTTGTAAACATTCAAATATTTTGTTTAGTTTATTTAAGAAAGGAACAGTGCAAAAGAATAAAACACATGGAAAAATGCCAGAATTAGCCAAAAGTCTGTTTTTCATCTCTCGTCCCCGGGCCAAGGTCTTTTAAAGGGTTTCTAAAACACAACAAAGCAAAGAGACGAAAAAAACAAGCAGAACAAAACTGTGAACAGTAAAATAACACAGGGCATGTAGTTAAAAGACTGGACCAGGACAAAGGACGAGGTAAAAGCAAGTTCAGTGCTGATATGTAGCAGTTATTCATTGTTTTAAAGGGGCATTATGTAGCTTTGAAAAATTTCAAACTCAGAATTTTAATATTTACAATATTAATGAGGTAATAATACAAACTGAATAAGTGAATAAACAAGCTGTTCTCAGAGGAAAATAAGGTCCCACAACACTGTTTGAAGCTAGAAAGGTGGCAGGGTCCGCCACATATAAACAGAGTAAAACAGTATGAAAGTGTGTTGTCCTTTAAGGTCAGTTTGTTTATTCAGTCATGAAAACAAAGAGAGTTTGTTTATGCAGTTTGTTTAGACATAAAAAAAAAAGTTAGTCAGTGAAGATCTTTCTCTTCTGGTTTAACATTTTTTTCCCAAAAAAACTACAGAGTGCTCCTTTAAATTCTACTGTTTGCATGTCCAGTCAGCTGCTGTTTGACAACACGCTGCCCTTCGTTGATTGACAGGATTTTGTTAAAAGATGGTTAAAAAAGCAGCGCTGAACAATGAACATTTCACACAAATGAAATGAAATCACGTGCTCGAGAACAAGTCGAGACATTATGTAACTTTCTTAGCTCAAAATAACAGTTTCAAAATCATCTTGATCGCACTGCACAGCGTCTTGTAACAGAGTGAATGGTGTCTCTGTCTCAGCCGCTCCGCCTCCCCATCACTTGTTCCTGCACTGTGTAATTTCAGCGAGAGTGTAACTCCAGCAGATGTGAAACAGCAATCCATAATTAATTTGGAAATATCAGACCTCATACACAATGAGGACCGGCAGGAGGATTAAACTTGCGTAATTTTGTGTAAACACTTTTCAAATGATTCGTCCCTCCGTGCGGACCAAAGGAAACACAGATGCCAGCTTTCCTGTTTCTTTGTGGTCGGTGTTTATCAGCTGAAATAATTCAAATGCAAACATACAAACATGTCGAGTGCCCGTGTTTCCCCCTGAGCCTCAGGTCTGCGCCACGAAAGAGGTCGTCAACCAAACCCTGCAGCAGCTGTGTTAATCAGTGGCAACAGCTGCTGCAGTGTTTGGTTGGAGCGAAATGGAACGGAAATGGAAGGTTTCAGGGAGCGTTGGCAGCAGCGCTGTAGACGAGGAAAAGAGTGGGCAGGGAAATGATTTCTTTTAATGTTGGTAGAGAGAGGGATGGATCCTTCACTTGTCTGGAGAATAAACAGATGCAAAAACAGGTTTTTAAGAATGTGACTGTAAAAAACTGCTTTCACCTCGAGTCAGGCTGCAAAAAACTGAACTTGTTGGCTCATTTAGCACTTCCTGTTTTGATCATTTGAAAGTATTGGAGCTTATTAGTTTTAGGTTTGACTTTGACACTCAACAGAATTATATTTGGAAGTGGTGACATGATTGTGCATGTTGACGTTGTGTTATCAGTGTGTTGACAGGCTGCGGTATGAAAAAGGGTGCAGTTTCACCCCGACATTAAAAAACACAACTCACCTGTTGTTTTATTCATGAAGACGTCTTTCAGCAAACTCATGTTAGCTTTGCCTGCTGAACCTTATTTTACTGTCAGCGACTAAAGACTGCTGTGCCTTCACACACAAGAGTTTTATGCTGTGTGATTTTTTTTGTTTTTTTAACAGCAGCACAAGTTTTTGGAGCAAAATTTGCCACCGTGTGTTTTGCTATTAAATTATGAATGTCACACTTAGTCTGCGTTCTGATTCAGAATCCAACTTTCGTTTCTGATACCCAAAATGTAGTCACATTTTATATCTGAGGGGATTAATAGAAACTAAAGCAGCTCAATAACCAAAGAGTTGAAATCATTAATAGATCAAATAATTGGGTCAGACTGGTTGTTTTTGATTTATTTTGTTATTTTTCCTTTTGTTGTGCTTGTAAAAGATCTTCCTTTAACTTATTTAGTTGATCTGACTTTCTCTCAGAGCTGTGTGTGTGTGTATAGGCTGATTTGACTCACATCTCACTCTCTTGTTAAGCTTTGCTGCAGTTGGTTAGACGGGACAGATTACACCTTTTATCATACTTAAATGTATTTGGAGGTTTAATCAGCCAGAATAACTAAAAACCTGAATGCAGAGCCTTTGACTACCCAACGAATCAAAGTATCTGCATCACATTGATACTAAATAAATGTGTAAATATTGCTGAACAGCGGTCTTGCTCATTGATCTGCAACTTTAGCAGCCCAGGAGGCAGCAAAGGCCTCAGAAAACAACCAGAGATGTGATGAAGAAATAAGTATTGACACAACTTAGGACCATGAACAGGCTAATGGCTTAAATTGTAGGCTATCGATCAGCTTTGAGTGTGAAGCCAGCATACATGTTAAGAGTGATCACTGTTTGTGATGATTTAAATGAGACATAAAGTCATCAACTCGCTCTTAATGACTAAGAAAGAGAGAGATGAGCCGGCTCAGCTCGAGATGACTGAACCTCGGTTCTGGAGATCAGCTTTTTAAATCGGAACATGACAAGGCTAATGAAGATTTATGACGTGTGCGTACGCGTGTGTATACTAGGAACATTGTTTTTGTGTTAATGACAGACATTAAGGATGAATATGGCCAAAAAAAACCAGGAGGCGGGCTTGTATTTTCGAGGAAAATGAAAATGGGCAGCGCTGTGGGAATATGGATTGCATCTGGCGCGGCAAAATGATGGACTGCTCTCTATTGTTTTCCATTGTGTGCTGGGGATTGATTCTGTCACTGCAAACACATGGGCACACACACACACACACAAACACACACACACACACTTGTTTGTCATCCATCTGTGCTTCTATTTTTAGAGGATATAAAATCGAGGTACACATTCTGCTCCACTTCTTAGAGCTTAATAATTGGAATATTTTATAGGTTTGAGCTTCTTTCCTCTAGTCGAGGAAATACAGACGACTACAATCCAATTAGGAGAAGCACGGTGGCTCACCCAAAAAGTAATAAAGTTGACAACATAATAACCACAACAATCTAATCTCTCTTTGCTCACTGAAATGCGCAGCGTGCAGCGTTAACACTGGAGGGCAAACGATCAAATTGAAACATAATTGCATAACTCCACTGAAGGTTATTGGGTGAGCAAGTTTTTACAAAGGAAACACAGTATTGGATCAATTCACAACATATCAATCAGATGACGACTGCAGCTCCAGTGAAAACTCATTCACATGGCACTGACACACCTGTGACACATCAGTCTGTGTGAGTGTGTTAACAGAGAGGCTGCTGAAGTAGTGTGATCACCTCTCACACGGTGTAGAGCTTTCTTATTAGTGCTAATGAGTTTTTTGGATTATAATTTTCCATCAGGTCCCTGGCTAAAGAAAACTTTGCGTTGTAGGATGATTATATTGAACCCCTCTGAAACTAGTTTATGAGTCTGGCTTTCAGTCCTGATGGTCTAAGACTGAGATAACTGTGGTGGAAATACATGCGGTAAATTGAGGTCATTATCTGTAAAGGTTCTGGTATAAGAACAGTCAGATTTAGAGTTTTATGGCCAAATACAAACATACAGAAAATGTGTCAAAAGTAGGGATGGAACGATAAACCGAATTTTGCATTATCGCGATTAAGGAAAGGTTCGATACCGTCTCAGGACTGTGACGATATCTACCAACTATCATGTGGCTATTTTGCTGGTGAAGTTCACGGACCTAACAAGAGAAATCAGTATGAATGCAGTCTACTATCTCTTCTCAGACATGCTCGTGGTTCTGCTAGTCTGCTGGACAACAGGAGGGAGGGAGGGACTGCTACTGGCTGCTGTATTGTTTTGTAATTTTACATAGTCCAATCATTGCCAAGAACAATTCATGGCTACTTTTTGCACATGTGCAGGTCATGGCCAGCTACTTTTATTTTACTACAGGACCTCAAGTAAAGAGTAAAAAAAAATTGTATACAAATAATACATGCTGTACACATCCTATTTATTACCAGCAGACACTGTTCAGGTCGTCTTTTTATTTATTTTTTAATATTATGATGATACTGTACTGTGAGTTTTTGGTATCGTTCCCTAGTCATCCCCAGTCAGAAGTGATAAATAATTGATAAATAAAGAAATACATTGCCACTAATAGGAGAAGAAGACATGGGACCTTTGTCTCCGACCAGTTTCACTGTTCACCTTTTGCTCCGTCTCCTCTGTGGCGTCCCAGGAGGAACTTCACTGACAGTTCCCTCGATAACACAGAACGCCAAACAAGCATGCATATGTATGTATGGTCTGTTTAGGGATTCAGCAGGTACGTGTGGGTGTGTGTGTGTGTGTGTGTGTGTGTGTGTGTGTGTGTGTGTGTGTGTGTGTGTATGGAAATGTGTTCAGAGGCACTGTGCCACTGCTGTCATCCCTCTGCTCCCCTGCCAACTTATGGAGGATGCTGTAGAGTAAACCCACATCCAGTCTCTCTCCTTCTCTGCATCCTCACCGCCTGCAAAGTGCAAAAGACTGTACCATCCATCCATTATTCACAGCTCAGTGTGTCGCCTGTAGTGATTTTTACATGCGACTAAAGACCGGCAAACCTCAAGTTCCTCATGTTTTTGGAACTTGGAGGTTTTTTGATGGAAAACTTGCACCTTCCATGTAAACTAATGACTTGTTTTTGTTTAACTACTTTGAGGTGGAGTGTTTTAGATTGTTTTCTGTCACTCTGAGGTTGGTTTAGTGCGTTTACCCTAAATGAATTGCTTCCCAGGTCTTTAAATAGGAATAAAAACCCTCTGTCTACCAACCAGTGCAGTCTAAATGTTTACTTCCTCATTTCTGCTGATTTGTTTTAAGAAAAATAAAGTTATTGGTTATTTGGTTGAGACAGACGGAGAGCATATGCACATTAGGCTTATTCCTCCAGAATGTTAAAGCCAAATTACACATATTTTTATAACTGTACGCTGGTTTGTGCCCATATGGACAGTGGGAAATGACAGCTTTGCAGGGCTGCCAACAGAAATGAAAAGCAAGAAAGAAAATGGAAGCAGAAGACTGCCGTGCTACCAAATATCCTCCAAATCTTGGAAGGAGAATCGCTTTAGGTTGAGCCAAGACTGTCAAAGCAGCCATCCACTAAGAAAGAATTAAGTACTTCTTTGAGCTGGAACTGTCAAACTCTGTGAACCTCGTCAATTTGACTCTGAAATAGACAATGGCTTGACATAACTGGGACAAGAGTCCATAAAGGTGATGGATAATGTTTGATTGAGACGACTAAACATCAGGCTACATTGACTTTAAATGAAAGCTTTCTATTATTGAAGAACCTGCATCAAGTGATGTCAGTTATACTGAAGATGCAATATTCATACAGTGTGCGAGCACTACTGAGGATCAGGGCAGGACACAAGACTTCAGATGTGTAATTTTATATTCTTCATTCAGAAAATTGGGCTCCAGTAAGGAGGAAGTAATGCCATAAATGTAGAATCTTATCATCTTATCTTGTGACTGAGATCCTGACCCACCATGCATCGTGGAAAGTGACAAAATGACATCACATAATCACCAACAGTAAACAGTGGACCCCGTCTGGCTCTGGAGTGGGATGCTGTTCTCCAAGACTCAGTCGGGAGGGCCGAGCGTCTTGGGGACTTCTCCTCGTTAGATTTGGTGAGTTTTTTCTATATAAGTTTCCAGAGACAGTAACTACAGGAACACAGTAGTGGAAGGCGATGAAGAAGTGGTGAGTTAAAGTTTTTTTGCTCCAAATCAAGTCACATAACACTGCGGGAGCTTCCTGGCTCTCGCTGCTGGGGACAGATGCTGTTTTTCGGGTGGAAGTGTGAAGAAGAGTGGGCAGGACAGACAGGATGACAGACAGGATGACACTTTTACATGTGTAACTTTGTTTTTCTTTCCTCGTAGACGTTGCCAAAGACACTACCTGCTACCACATTACTGTAGTTTGGTCCTGTGACGTTGCTTTGTGGGTTGAAGCGTGGGAAAGTCCCACATTTTGACGTATTTTAAAGATGTATTATTCTGTCCCCTGCATGTGCGTAACTGCACTGAGTGACAGATAGCTAAACACTTGGTGTGGCGTTGAAAAGGTGAAAAGATGACTCAGACGTAGAAGTAAAATGACGCTTTACTGTTTGTCTTGTCAGTTGCTTTACAAAGCCCACTCTTTCTTGTGAAACTGAAATATGGATACAGAAAATAGGTAAATTGCACTGTTAGCTTAAACATAGAGCTACATGCTACATACAATGAAATAGGAATTTTTATCATTAATTAAAATATATGAAATAAGCAATCAATATGCACAAACTATGAATTATACAGATATGATATATAACAAACTCACAAACAAAGCTTCTCCAAGGCTCAACGACGGTGGATAAACCCGATTAAAGGTATGATGCTGCTCTGGAGCACATTTTCTATTCACAACATTATCCAAGATGGCCGATCTGACCTTTGCCTTACCCATGTGACTAGCAAACAATAGAATGGCAAAGAATTACAAAATAAAAGAGCACCTTTCAAAATAAAACTAGGAGTCACTGCTGAGCCACATCACACTCCCCGTCTGGTATTACAATACCACTATTGATTACTAAACAATGTCTAACAGACATAAGAAACAATTCAAGGAGCTGTCCATGGTAGAAGCTTAGGAAGACATAAGTACAACTACTTCAGTTACTGGCCTGAAGAAGGTCTTAACAGTCCCGCCTTTGGTGACCTTTAGCTCAAGTTTTCTGACCTTTCCATCACTGCCAGGGTGAGCCTTGGTGACGAGAGCCATCGGCCAAAGGTTCCTTTTTACCTGAGCGTCTCTGAGTAGTACCAGATCCCCTTCTTTGACATTGGGATGCGCATCCTGCCACTTGCTTCGGGCTTGAAGAGTGGAGAGGTATTCTCGCCTCCATCTTTCCCAAAAAACATTTGCCAAATGCTGAACACGTTTCCATTGCTGACGATAAAGATCGTTTTCGAAGGATCCTGGAGGAGGAAGAGGGGTGCAGACTTTCTGCGTCATGATGATCGTTGGAGTCAGAAGACAAGGTGAGTCTGCGTCCGTCGTGATGGGTGTGAGGGGTCTCGCATTTATTATTGCAGACACCTCAGCCATAAAGGTTGAAAGCACTTCGTGAGTGAGATGTGAAGGGCTGACCTGGGATAGCATAGAGTCGAGGATCCGTCTTGAAACTCCGATCATTCTCTCCCATACTCCTCCCATATGGGAAGAGTGGGGTGGGTTAAACAACCACATGCATCCTTCCTCACCAAGATATTTTGATATATCACTCTCATCTTGCAGGAGGATTTGCAGCTCTTTGCAGGCTCCTTTAAAGTTTGTGCCGCAGTCGGACCGAATTACCTTTGCAGGACCACGCACAGCAAAGAAGCGTCGTAGAGCATTAATAAAGCTTGATGTGTCCATTGACTCTATAAGCTCAATATGCACAGCACGTATGCTAAGGCATGTAAAGAGTACCGCCCACCTTTTACTGTTCGCTGCCCCTCCTCGTGTACGACGAGTGGAGATGGTCCAAGGGCCGAACACGTCCAGGCCTACGTTTGTAAAAGGTGGTTCCATGCTGAGACGGTCTGATGGTAGATCTGCCATTTTCTGTTCTGATAACTTGCCACGAAGTTTGTTGCATGTGACACATTTTCGCAGAATTCTAGTGATGCATTTTCTTGCTCCAATGATCCAGATGCCGGCTGTACGGATTGCTCCCTCAGTGAAGACTCTACCTTGATGTTTGACTCTTTCATGGTAGTGGTTTATGAGTAAAGTAGCAACATGGCTGCGGCCAGGAATGACGAGCGGGTGTTTCTCGTCTATGTCGAGTGGAGCGTGCTGGAGCCGACCTCCTATCCGCAGGAGTTGTTTTTCATCAAGGATAGGGTTGAGCTTTCCCAGGGGGCTGTTCTTAGGAATGACTTCCCCTTTCTCCAAACAAGACACTTCAGCTTTGTATGCTTCTTTTTGCACACATTCAATGATGACAGCCTTTGCTTGTGCCAATGCATCAGCTGTATGAGGCTTGGTACAGTGATGCCAACCCCTGCATTCTTGTTTGGCGCTGTCTTTCTTTGACCCAAAGGACTGAACAACATGGATGAGAGAGGTCATACCTTTAAGAAGAGATCGCCATGTTGAAAATCTTTCAAAACGATGCGAACCGAGGCCTTTGTGAGATTCTACTGCTGTGGTGGAGTGGCATCGAACCTCCACGTCTGTGTCCGGTTCTATGAGGTCATAGGCGTCCTCAGTGGTGTTGGTCTCTACAGAGTGTGTCAGAAGCGCCGGACCTGTGAGCCAGATGGTGTCTGTGAGTCGAGCTGCAGGCACTGACCTGGTGGCAATATCTGCAGGGTTCTGGGTGGTCGGAACATAACGCCACTGCTCTGGACGTGTGGATTTCCTTATTCGTTCCACTCGGTTGCTGACGTACACATAGAACCTTCTGGTTTCATTATAGATGTATCCCAACACGACCTTGCTGTCGGTATAGAATTGAAAATTGTTGGGGTCGATGTCTAGCTCGTTCACAACCAGCTCAGCAATCTCCACTGCCAGGACGGCAGCTCCTAACTCAAGCCTGGGAACAGTATGGGCCGATGTTGGGGCCAACTTGGCTTTCCCTATGATGAAACCTACGTGGCACCTTCCTTCACCATCAGTCACCTTGAGATATGCCACTGCTGCAATGGCCTTAACAGAAGCATCTGAAAAGACGTGGACTTCTGTATGTTGTGCAGTAGAGAGACAGGTAGCGGTGTAGGCTCGAGAGATTTCAAGCTGTTCTAGACTTTGGAGTGAGTCTCTCCAGACAATCCAGTCCATCTCCTTGTCCGCTGAGAGAGGAGCGTCCCAGTCGCTGACATCGCTAGTGAGCTGTCGTAATAAGTGCTTTCCTTGGATGATCACAGGAGCAACCAGACCAAGTGGATCGAAAAGGCTGTTAATGGTTGCAAGCACTCCTCTGCGTGTGAATGGTTTTTCACTGTTCCCAACACGGAACGTGAAAGCATCCTTCACTAGGTCCCAACTTAAACCAAGACTGCGTTGCACAGGAGGTAAGTTGGTGTCCAAATCGAGGTCTCTCAAATCCTTTGCATGGTCTGTTGATGGAAATGCCTGCATGACAGTTGAGCAGTTTGATGCTATTTTATGGAGCCTCAGGTTGGAGATGGCAAGCATCTCTTGGGCTGCTCTCAGCAGGTCGATGGCTGCGCTTGCAGACGGCAGTGACGTCAGTCCGTCGTCGACGTAAAAGTCTCTGTATATGAACTGCTTTGCCTCTTCGCCAAACTCTTCTTCCCCATGTAGTGCTGCTCGGCATAGCCCATAGATAGCAACTGCTGGAGAAGGCCGATTGCCAAACACATGGACTTTCATCCTATATTCCACAACTTCTTTGGTGGTATCGTTGTCTTTGAACCACAGGAATCTGAGGAAGTTACGATGATCCTCCCTGACAACGAAGCTATGGAACATTTGCTCAATATCTGCCATGATGGCTACCTGCTCACGCCTAAACCGCATCAGTACTCCCAGCAAGCTGTTGTTTAAATCTGGACCTGTTAGCAGTACATCGTTAAGTGAGGTGCCTTGATGCGAAGCGCTGGAGTCGAACACGACCCGGATTTGGTCGGGCTTGCGTGGATGATACACACCAAAACTGGGAAGGTACCAGCATTCTTCTCCATCATGCAGAGGTGGCGCTAGTTCAGCGTGATCTTGGTCCATGATTTTCTGCATGAAAGCCAAAAAATGACTCTTCATGTCAGGCTTCTTCTCAAGAGTACGGCAAAGGCTGGTGAAGCGGGTGAGAGCTTGCTCTCTGTTGTTGGGGAGCCGTGGCCTTGGTGTGCGAAAGGGAAGTGGGGCCACCCAACTGTTAGCATCATTCATAAACATCTCTCTGTTCATCAGCTGAATAAACTGTCTGTCCTCAATGGATGGAGCGACTTTGTTGTCATCTTCTGTTCTCTCGAAGATCTTGCTTCCCAGTGAATGATCTCCACTGTTCTGAACTGGGCTGTCATTGGAATGAAAGCGACCCAGGTTTTTACAGCTGTGAGGTCTGTTGCTTGGACCAACTGAGAATGTTTCTTTCAAAACCAGGTGGTTGGGACATGGATAAAAATGAGAGTGGCGTCCATTCTCCAAAACATGAGTCCGGTATGTGCTGGCTCCCTTAGGCCTGTGTGCTGCACCTAAACAGACTTCTCCCACTACAACCCAGCCAAGGTCAAGTTTTTGGGCATAAGGGGCGTTGTTTGGCCCATTACACTGGTCTCTTACCTTATGCACTTGTAAGATATCCCGGCCGAGGAGCAGGAGAATCTGTGCATCGGGGTCGAGCTCAGGAATCAGGTGAGCGATAGGCTTGAGGTGAGAGTGGTGTTTTGCAGCCGCGGGAGTAGGTATTTCCGACCTGTCGTCGGGCATATGGTTGCACTCTATGAGAGTGGGAAGAGGCACACTGAGACTTCCATCCAAAGGCTGTGCGATGAAGCCAGTTCCTCTTCTTCCTGACATCTCTGTGACTCCAGCACATGTGCGAAGAGTGTAAGGAGAATCTGAGCCTGCAAGGTTGAACAAGTCAAAGAACTCGGACCGAGCGAGAGACCTGTTACTCTGGTCATCGAGTACAGCATAGACTTTGATTGATCTGTTTGGCTGTTCCTTTGAATGCACCTTTATGAGACAGATTTTGGAGCATGAGCGAGATGTGTTGGCTTCGCCACACACTTCTGTGCATTTGGAGATTATGTCAGGAGATCCTTCTCGCCTTTGCTCCCCGCCATGCTCTGAGTCTGGCTCTTTAGCTGTCCAAGGAGCCGGTCCTGGATGAAGTGCAGCCACATGTTTATTGCTGTCACACTCTTTGCATTCAATGATCATTTTGCATTCCTTAGCCATGTGATCAGTTGACGCACAGCATCTAAAACAAACTCCACACTCCCTGAGAAATGCTTTGCGTTCTTCCATTGGCTTAGCTCGAAAGCCTCTGCATCGTTTGAGCGGATGAGGCTTCTTGTGAATCGGGCACTGTCTGTTGACATCCAGGTTGCTGCTGAGGGTCTCTACAGCTTTGGTGTAAGGTATTGGTGTAATCTCTGTTTTGTGTGATGAAACCTGGCCTCTAGATGTAGCATACCTCTTCACAGTATTGTCTGTCTTCACTGGTGCAGTGTTGGATGAGCTGAGTGTGAAACTTGGATCATTGCGAACCTGAGCCTCTCTGGAGACAAAGTTCACAAAGAATGAGAATGGTGGAAACTGAACTTGATTCTGCATCTTGTATGAGCTGCCATGTGATATCCACTTCTCCTGGAGTGCATACGGCAATTTCTCCACTATTGGATTAACACCCCGAGATGTATCCAAATAAGCAAGTCCAGGTAAGTAACCTTCTAGTTTCGCTGACTCCAACTCCTGAAGCAGATCACCAAGTTCTCTCAGTTTCAGCGGATCTTTGTTTCCAATCCTGGGGAACCTCTCAAGCTTGTCCAAAAGAGCCTTCTCAATCGTTTCAGGGGAACCATAACATTCCTCCAGACGCATCCAGGCCATCCTGAGCCCAGCCTCAGGGTCACTGACATTAACTGCTCTAATTCTCATGACCTGTTCTGATGACCGAGGACCCAGCCACTTCGCTAGGAGGTCAAGCTCTTCGTTGTAGGTAAGTCTCAGTCCATGTATGGCGTTTGTGAAGGTTGATTTCCATCCCCAGTAGTTGTCTGGTTTGTCGTCAAACTTGATCAACCCAGAGGTCACGAGTTCACGTCGAGCCATATAAATAGCGAAGTCATTCATACCTGTATGGTCAGTCACATACGGCTGTGGCGTCTGCGTCTTGCGCGGAGTTGCATGTGTCTGAGGTCCCCTCATGGGAGACAAACTGTGTGACTGGGTCTCGATTGGACGTTGGACAGCAGGCTGCTTCTTGCTACGTACTTCTGAGTAGCTAGTGTGGTGCTTGACAGAAGAAGGAGTGACGTTCAGACCATCCCCAGCCATGTGAGTAGGATAATGCATGCTGTCTTGGAGTGGAAGAGCTGAAGGAGCTCCATGAATCAGGTGATCAGGTGCAGTATTACCTTCAGGATGAAGCAACGACTGGTGACTAGAATGCATTTTAGAGTGACACTCAACATAGTCGCTTGTTCTTTTCTCTCTGGAGTCACGTGGGATACCAGCAAAGACCAGCGAACCTGCTTTAGAGTCCATTTCTGCTACTGCTGCTTCCAAAATCTCTGCTTCAGCTTCTGCAGCTGCAACTTCTCCTTCTTGCCTCAATGCAGTTAAAGCTGCCTCCATCCGCACCTCCTCTACTTTCAGCTGAGCCTTTTCGACCATGAGCTCGGTTTCTCTTTTAACAAAGGTGGAGCGGGCACGAGCTGCCTCAGCCTTGGCACGTGCTTTAGCTGCTACTAAACTAGCCGATTTGCTGGAACTAGTAGATGAAGCAACGTCTGACCTGGTCACATGCGATTTAACAGATGCTGGCTGAGATGGAGCATTGTGCTTATCCTCCGTGTTTCCTTTGTTATCCATCTTATATGCTGTAGTAAACCACTCACTTGGTATGAAGAGCACAAATCCGATGAAGCAAGGTAGTAGATGGAGAGCCGGAGTCTTTCTCCACTGTAACAGCCGTGTTGAGCCCGCTGTGATGCTGTTTTTTCACTATTCTGTCCCCTGCATGTGCGTAACTGCACTGAGTGACAGATAGCTAAACACTTGGTGTGGCGTTGAAAAGGTGAAAAGATGACTCAGACGTAGAAGTAAAATGACGCTTTACTGTTTGTCTTGTCAGTTGCTTTACAAAGCCCACTCTTTCTTGTGAAACTGAAATATGGATACAGAAAATAGGTAAATTGCACTGTTAGCTTAAACATAGAGCTACATGCTACATACAATGAAATAGGAATTTTTATCATTAATTAAAATATATGAAATAAGCAATCAATATGCACAAACTATGAATTATACAGATATGATATATAACAAACTCACAAACAAAGCTTCTCCAAGGCTCAACGACGGTGGATAAACCCGATTAAAGGTATGATGCTGCTCTGGAGCACATTTTCTATTCACAACATTATCCAAGATGGCCGATCTGACCTTTGCCTTACCCATGTGACTAGCAAACAATAGAATGGCAAAGAATTACAAAATAAAAGAGCACCTTTCAAAATAAAACTAGGAGTCACTGCTGAGCCACATCACATGTATTCCCTCCTTCGACGGCATATGACGCCTGAACTTTAACTTAAGTCCAGCAGAGAAGTTGCTGAACTTGGTACCGCTCCTCTAATATCTGTGCACACTGACAGGGTAGGAGCATGGGTTGCTAATGTTAGCCTTTAAAACTCTGCTTGTGGCCGGGTAACAGAGGAGTGTCCTGTTTTTTATTTGATGACTTGATTGATAGCATGAAGTTGTGAAAGAATGGTGAGCGTCCATGCTTTTCTATCTCCATCAGATAGATGGTAAATAACAGGATTGCCACAGTAACACAAGACATCACCGCAGCTGAAGGCGACATATTGGAAATGTCCGGTCACGTCTGTTTACATAAAAGCCATCGACAACGACTGATGATATATGAGGGTCTTAAAGGGCTGTCAACATTTCACTGGGGGAGATTTTAACCACTAACCCTTGTAACTCTGTTCTACAGTAGCCCAGAAGAGACAAACCAAACACTGGCTTTAGAAAGGATCTTTCAGCAGCCAACATAAGGGAGGGTGAGACGAGGGGTGTTTCGTTGGTCTGCAACCACACTGCTAGAAAGCACTAAATCCTACAAACTGGCCCTCTGATATTTTTATTACTTTAATGCTTTTTTTTTTATGAGTCTAATCTGTCATTTCTAATTTGGGTCTGAAATAGCAAAAGTAGTTGAAAGTTGTGGACGTGTGCTGTCTAACCATCTGGATGAAGATCTCCCTGATCACTGTGATGTCTGTTGTTAACTTGTTGGAAATGTAAAGATGTATAAGTTTATCTTAGAGAAACAAGAGAATCTGCTCATTGAAAACACGCTCTGCGAGAAAGCAAGCCTGTTTTTTTTATTTTGGGATGTTTGACAAGCAAACATTGCGCAGTTCCTGCTCGGTGGAAGGCAGCTGAACTCACCTATGAATACATTCTGGGATGCTGTGCTGCACAGATTCAAGCTGAGCTGCAGTATCCTGGACACGAACCTGACGGCTGTTGTGCACCTGATGGCGTTTTTTTCTTCTTTTTTTTTGAGTTTTGAGGTGTCGGTGCAAGCTGGAGTGGAGGTGACTCAGACCCAACAGCATGAAATCCAGCGGGGGAGGAGGAGGAAGAGGCCAGTAAATTGGTCCACAGACAATGATGCTTGGTTAAAATTCAGGAGGCACACTTGCATTACATCATTGGATTGAAGTCAGTCTCTCCCCGTGTGTTTGCTGCTTAAAAAACCATGAGAAAGTAGATTCTGTCAAATGCAACAAAAAATGAACAGCTGAAAAAACTTTCAGAAACCTTTGGTGACCAGTGAGCTGGTGAGAGAGAAGGAACCATTTAACAAATTCTTTGCTTTGGTGTGTTGTTGAATTTAGAGATCAGATCCTGCCTGTGTGTTATGAAAGACTGCAGCGCTGCCTGATTGTTAGATACGTTTGGAAGTCGCTCAGTTTATAGCACACAGAGAGCAGATTGCTTTGTTAGTCACCAGAAGAGACTGTTGCTGTTATAATGAGAAAAGGCCTGTCCATCTGCGGCCCCATCAGTGACTGCTTGAACTTTCTTAATTCAAGTTTCAGAGATATGAGAAATCCTGTCTTCCTATGACAGAGGCAATTGAACATATCTCAGACCTTGTATCTTAACTTAAGAGATAATGACTGGAGCTGTTGATTTGATTCTTTACACATCCTGTCACGCAGGTGCTTATATCTGTTAGACTGACTGGCTGGCTAAGTTAGCTAGCTTGCCATAACGGGCAAAAAAGGACAGACGTCCAATTTCTAGCATTGATGAGTCCGAGGCAAAAATTATGTAAGTGGAAGAAAGGACATACCCATTAAAACATGGTCAGAGAAATGTTAAGCTAGCAGGCTAACATCAGTGTTAGTTTCTCTAAGAGTTTAAAATCAGTGTTAGCTTCTTCAACAGGCTAACATAAGTGATAGCTTCTCCAACAGGCTAAGATCAGTGATAGATCCTCCAACAGGCAAGTATATTTCCCGAAATATCAAACTATTTTAACCAACCAGGTTGTTCAGCTAATTTTCTCCTTGAGTTGACTCTTTCACAGCAACACCCTGTGTAGCTACAACTACAACTTTTAAAGATATGAAAATATAAGAACAAACAGCCATGAACAGAATAGATTAGAAGGCGATAAACTGGGAACAGGCTGCATTAAAGCTTTAAATAGTGGGACATATAATAAAGTAGCGGTACAGTAACTTCATTATGTAATGTGTTCACATACAGAATTGGCTTAATGTGGAATCATTATGTCAAAAGGGGTCAGCTGGAATTATGTGTGTGAGATATGTGTTTTATATCATAAGTCAAGGTCCAATTCACAGCTGACTCTGAGTTTTAAACCATATCTCATCATCATGTGATGGAGCACAACTCAGATCTCATTCGTCCTTCTGACATTCAGATAGTCATGATGAACTTTGGAGGACAGACTTGAAGGTTTCTAGACAAACTTTCTCTAGAAACAAGAATCAGTACAGTATATTTCTCTCTTCCTTCCTGTGTCTGTGGTGTTTTTCTCTTTGGCTGATGGATTTTCATTCAACAGCAGTATTATCAAGTGACTGTGTGGACGTGGGCAGCTGATGTAAGTGCTGCGCTATTATTGTCTATGACACTCTGCCTTGACTGGGCGCTCAGTGTGCGCGCGCGTGTGTGTGCATCATACCCTTTGTGCCGGATCACTTCATCAGCAAAGACATTATTACATCAAAGGAAAGTAATCTGAATATTCATCAGGTTATTAGCTCAGAAAGTGTTTATGTAGTTGTTATAATGTGTAACATTCATAACAGTCTCTTTAATTCATACACGCATTACTGTCACAGTCGTTTTAAACTTAATCTGATATTATGAGGCTGAAATATTGGAAAGGAATAGTAAAACATAATCTCTATATCCAGATTTCATTAGAAAATCATCCTGCTGTTTACTATTGATGCATACAAAACAATAAAACAGCTTCTCCTCAGCTCAAATTAGTCAATATATATCACATTATATAATTGTAGACACTTCATTTTAAAAAATGCTTCACTCTCATTTACTTGTAGTGATGTTAAGCGATGCACAAGCACTTTAATTTACTGATGCACTTGTACCTACATGCATATATACTGTACTGTACTGTACATAATGGTGATCAGGCTTTATAATCTCTATGTTAAGCTGGGAGTGCTGCAGTATACCAGAGACAATAATAACAGTTATGTAATAAATAAGCTCTAAAATGGATCATAATCTGGAAACACCATCCACACTGCATACGCTGTAGATTGACTGATGAGGGGTTTGAAAGCCGAGACCACTTTATACAGATAACAGCGGATATTTTAACATAGAATCTGCAAACATGGAGGTTTTTAGTATGTATAGCTCTTTAAAGGAGACATATTCTGATCATGTTCAGATTCATCATTTCAGTTTGGGTCAGAACAGGTTTACAGGCTTTAATGCTCAAAAAACACATCAGTTTTCTCTGCTGTCAAGTGCAGCAGGACTGTATTCCCCCTCTGTCTGAAACGCTCTGTTTTAGCTCCTGTCTCTTTAAGGCCCGCCCCCTCCTGAATACCCTCCTCTGATTGGTCAGGCAGTGCTGCGCTGTGCTGCACACAACGCACATGCAACCAGTGGAAGTCCTGGGTGAGCCAGCACCGCTAACAACAACAGAGCAGCTGTGATGAATCAGTTCCTACATTACAAACTAACCTAAATTATGCAAATGTGTGACTGTGACATAGTGTGATGTCACAAAGTCACAGAATTAAAGGCGGGACTACTGACGAGTACAAAAGTACAACATTTGCTTACTGACATCATGAATTGTCTCTCCTCTCAGTGAGGTTTCTGCACTCATGCATCTTTAATACAGCTGTTCATCACACTGCTGTGTTTGGAGGGTTTTTCCCTTTTTCTAAAATTAATCTGACATGACTGGAGTTGGCTGGAGCTGGAGTTTGTTGTGTTGTCGTGTTGCTGTCACTCGGGAAACTTTGAGTCGTTGTTTTCATTGTTGACATCATACAACTGGAACTGAACTTTGCCTGACCAAAATTTTAATTTGTTTGCATGAAGATGTCTGTTTTTTTTGCTTTTTGTCTTCCTATGGCTTCTTTTCCCTTTATTTCTGTCAATCTTCCCTTGTCTTACCCTTTAGTTCTATCTTGCTTTCACCTTTTTGTCTTTATTTTGCTTTCTGTTCCTTTCTTACTTTGACTTTCCTGCACTTTTTGGCAATTTCTTACTTTGTCCTTTCCTTGCTTTCTTTCCTTGTTTCTGTTTTCTGTCTTAGTAAGGTTTTACATAGCCACTACTTTGCAAAAGTTTGGAGTCACCTATGTTGATATCGATATTTTTCTGTCCCCCAAAAAATCACATAAGTCGATGTCCCCACAGTGTTGGATGACAGGTGAAAATACTGTTGTTGCCACTTTTCACCCTCAAATACGCTTCGATTTTGAATTTGTTTTCCGGTCCAGAGAGGCGTAACTGACCCTGGATCATTATTGAACCACAAACGCTGAAGTTGGGCTCTAAATATTTTAAACGGATTTGTCAGTCCACCGTTTGTTCAGCTGATATTCTGTGATCCATTAGTACAGTAATACAAGCTTACATTGATTTGTAAACAGGAGTTTCTACGACCTAAAAGCATTAGAAAAAGACCAAATCAAAATACTGAGTAGTCTTCAAAACCGAGCTTTTGTGGCGAGTGATTACAAACTTTTCAACAGTAATAAATGAAAAAAAAAACACCTCAGAAATTCAATTTGTATTTCAGTTGAATTAGATTGAGCGGATGAGACAGCATCAGATAAAACTGGAGGAGAACAGAAGCCGGTGTTGGATTCAGCAGAGTAATAATGCTGCGGAGGAATAACAAAACAGTATCTTTATGATAATATATCACAGGGAACACAATCATGCTCCAATATGTTATCCATTGTCTTTGTCTGCGAAAGGATTAAATTCACACACGATCTCGGCTTGCATACTGTTCATATACCGCACAGTAATATGCTGTGTGGTGAAACATCCATCAAATTGTTTACAAGAAACTCTAAGAACTTTTTCAATAAAAGTATTAAAACGAGGAAGTAAAAAAAGCCTAAATACGAGAAAAACCCTGAAGTCTATCTTGTCTCCGTTGTTCAATAAAAGATGAGCTCAAGAGAGAAAAACACTTCTTCCTCCAGGGTTATTGTGGCTCAGCAGATTTACTCTCAGTCCCTCTCTGCACACGCGCACACACACACACACACACACACACACACACACACACACACACACACACACACACACACACACACTTGAATCAGGGAGTTTTCAGGAACACAGAGGTTGCGTCCTCGTCTGTTCTGTATTCTGCTGCTGCTGAATGAAAGTTGTTTACTATTTAAAGCTCAGCTCTGTTCCTCTTGTTTAAACGCAGTCTAATCTGAGTCCTCTGTTGTTCTGCAGGTAGACCAAAGGAGGAGAGCAGCTGAAACGGGAGAGAGGAGGAACGGGGTTGAAAAGCAGACAAATGATGGGAGAAGAACTTAGCGGAGGGTGAAGTGTTGAAGGGCGGAGGAGATGTGAGGATAATGAACTCAACTTCAGCGGTTTGTTTACGAAAAGCACATTTTTAAAGGAGATATTTGTGATGTATGGCCAGAAATGTAGTTTAAAACATGAACTAACATTATTAACAGAGTGTGAAGGAACAACAGTGTTGAAATTATGTCACACACGTAGATATCTACTGAAATTAGCATGCTAACCAGCTAGCCCTGGTTCGTCCTGTCTCATAAAACCACTTTGTACTGCAAAAGGTCATAGTCTGATAGCCCCCCTTTCATCTAGCAGATACATTATATGCCAGCTATTAGCGTTATAAACAAACAAAAGATACTCACAAATGTCTTTTTTGTCTTCCTTACTAAACAGAAAAAATAACAACCGTACACCACCTGAATTCAAGTTTCTCTCTTTTACCAAACTAACATTAGTTTAATTGGTCGTTAACTCGCTGTAAAACACACTTCTAAATAAAACTCACATGAACAGTTTTTTCCACAGTCACTTCTGATTTGGTCAAAATAAAGATGTGAAAATATGAAAACATGTTTTCACCCACTGCTGATGTCCGATTCCTCTCCTGTAATAGTCCTGGTCAGAGCCGCTGTAAATCGCCTCCATACTCTTTCTCCTGTTGTCAAACTAACCTCAGTCGGTCTTGGACAGAGCTGGGCCCCATCACCCTGTGATCCCAGGTCCCCGTCCAAGCAAACTCTAGGGCCACTGGCTCCGCGGGTAATTGAGCCATGAGCTAATTAGCTAACGGTAGCTAGCTACAGCCTAGGTGTCAAGTGTCAGCTACTCTGGTGAAACTATGAATTCTGGCCATATTCTACAAATTACACCTTTAAAACGACACACTGGTTTGTTACGGGAGTTATGTGTCAGGCTATTTCTTAGCCAGTGCAGCGACCTCCTGAAGTTTTGTTGTCATTGTGAGGCTACCAGGCAACCAGAAGAGACTCATTAAGTGCCTAAACAAGTGGCCAATAAGTGAAGGTATCAATACAAGAGTCTTCGTTATCTCTGTGAGTGACTGGTGACCTGTGCAGAATGGGCCTTCCTCCTTATCAGCTACTCTTGTGCTGAATCATAGCTAATATTAGATCCTCTCTGCTTTGTTTATGCACATACTGTATTAACAGTCCTGTGGGTCACCTGGCAGCTCTACAGATGACAGATCATACATCATTTCTTTGGATCATTAGAGAGAAAATAAGACAGCGAGCGAGTCCCCGAAGGCTACTCTACTGCTGAGCTGACTCACAGCTTTGTCATATTAACAGCTATTGACACTGATGTCTGGATTAATGACATGTTTCCTGCAAACATTATGCCATTAATTAAACAAATATGAAACACTGAATCAATCTGTCATTTGGAAAGGAGAAAACAAGATTATCCAACAGACAGCTAAGACTGTGAGCGAATCATAAAGAGGCCAAGAGTGCTATTAGTCTTGTTTCTTTATCAGCAACAGTTGATAAGTAATCTTGTCCAGACTGAAGTTTTTTTTTTAGTGAATATGCATCCACGAATATAAAGTCTTATTAGTAGTTTATGTAAAACGAGGAGCATTATATTGCGTTCATGCCACAGACGTATTATTCAGACTTCAGTCGCTGTAATAAAAGGAGTGAAGGTAAATGTGGTGCAGAGATCTCTGACACAGCTCCAGTGTGTCTCTCTCCATGGTGCTGAATCATTCACATTCTGCACAGTGTGTCTCTTTATTGTGCTGATGCGGTCCAACCCAGCCTGTCTCTGTCTTTGTCTCTGACAACCTCTGTGTTTACATCTGCCCGCCCCCAAAACAGACCAGAACACCAAAGCAACCACCTGGAAACATCCCAGTAACAACATCAAACACCAAGCCGAGGCTTTCAAACACCCAGTTCACCACAGTGCCGTCTTCACAGCCCACACAAGCTTTGCTCAGGCAGCATTAAAACATACATTTCCAAGTCACATGTTGTCCTTTCTTAAAACAACGTGAACCTCAGTGACTGTAAATCAAATTTTGTAACTCTTTCTCAGACTCACTGCTGCTTTTACTGACTGAGGGCAATCCACCTTTGTGCTGTAACTAATGGGACGCTGAGGGATAGAGGTTTCTGGGTGTTCAGACATCAGGCTTTAAGTGGTAATGTTGCCAGAGGCTGAGCTTTGTACATGCAAGATGAGTTAAAGACCAAAAATATGAAATAACCTTTCAGGGTTTGTTGGATGCTGGTGGAAGATGTTTGTGAGCTCACATGGAAGTGAAATCATAAAAAACTTATGCAAGATTATAAAATATAAAATATAAATAATGAGCATTAAGATTTTAGGTGAAAGTAAATGTGATGGTGGTCAGCCCAGTGTGTTCATCTGTTTATGGCCCTCTGCTGCCCCCTGGTGGTCATCAGGAGTACATGGCCTTGAACTCAACTGTGAAAATTTGGACATTTGATTTGGTGAACGTGTTTGGTTTCTCTTATTTATTTTATTTATCTGGACAGTCCAATATTCCAGTCTGGGGCTGTTTTGGCCTCCATTCTGCAGAGACATGCTCCACCCTCTGGTTTGATCTTTGTGGAGAGGGATTCATACTGCGGCAGGATCATGAGCCCAACCACACCTCAAAGCTTTGACACAGCTACATGAAGACCAAAGGAGACCGTGGAGTCCTGACTGTAGTGGACTTTCCTCCACAGTCACCTGACCTCAACCCCACTGAACATTTATAAAGGGGCATGAAGTCTGAGAAAGCAAAGCAGCCAGTGACATCACAAGAAGCTCTGTGGAAACTGTCACATCATGCTGCCTGGGACAACATGAGTCAGCAGGTTTTACACAAACTTGTGGAGTCCATGCGAGCTCTAGTACATGCGGTAATTAAAACAAAATGGGGACAAACCAGATACCAAGATATTCTGAAATGAATGGACATTTTCAAAGACTCAACTTTAACATTTGATTTGATTATTATTTCATCTAAAAAATGCAGAATAGGACAGCTGATATCAGTTGATGACCCAAAATGATGACAGACAATTCTGAGTGAGCATGAGTGAGAGGGGTGAATGAAGGGATGGTATGACAATTAAACCAAGGATGTGAAAGAGGAGTCCTCCTGTCTGAACTTTTACTTGAGCTTCATTTCTGCCAATAATTGTTTTTATCCAAAGTTCCTGTTGTTCGATCGTTGACATGTGAGACAAATACTGACGCTTTCAGATGGCGACCTACAAATTCCCAATTTTTTAACAAAATGTTTCAGTTGAGTTTATTTCTTTTTGCTCTCATTATCTCAAACTAAATTTGGTTTGTTATTTTGTTACAAAGTTATATTTTTATTTAGTTGTATCATGTATAAGTACAGGTTACTCTCTTCATAGTGAAAATGTAATTGTGATATTTACACCAAGATTATGGTGCATTTTCTCTTCTCAAATCCAAATTATATCAACAATATTTTATTATTAATCCCATCCCAAAGCTATATGCATTAAAAATGAGTTCATGATGATGAGTCATGAAAGACTGATTTGGCCGTGGTACTTGTTGCTCTGATGAATTTTAAACCAGCTGAGAAGGAACCAGAAGATCCAGACCTGTGTCAGACCTTCAGCATTTAAATCTGGACGAACTCAGTTATCTGGGTACGAAGATAAAACCCTGCTGGTGACTGTTGTTATCCTGAAGAAGTCTGTTTGCTGAAAGAGTTGGTGTAAATTGTGTTTGCCTCATGCAGTCACTCCTATAAACACAGCCACTGCCTTAGTTTCCCTCCTGTAAAATGAAAGACACTGGATATAAAAATAACCTCCCCCCGAAAAATGAATTCTCCTATCAGGAAAACATTTGATTGGTCCCAGTCGTCTGAAAGCAATGAAGGATGAACTCAGACTGACAGCTTGTTTTAATCTTTGTGGGACGGAGCCGAGGTGATAAAGAGGAACAATTGAGCCAAATGATCTTTTCTTATTTCTGCCAGCCGCTCATGTCCCACAGCGGCGGTTCAGCCAGATAAGAAAAATGTTCTCAGTCTTTCAGTGGACAGATAAGACTCCCAGAGAAAAGAAAGAAGTTGTGTCTGGAGACAGAGTGGCCTCTGTGTTTGTGATGAGTATCTTTTCACAGCTCCTTCGTGCTCTTCATCACTCCAAATATAACAGAAAGATGAATGTGTTTCTATATGAAGTGGTCAACACTGAGGACACCCAAAGGTTTATTCTGATGTTGGATTTAATTCTTGTTAACCAGCAGACACCAGAGAAAAAAAAATGGCAGTTTACATTTCTGCAAACAACCGAGACGTTCAAACCGTTGACTGTATAATAGGGATGCAACGGTACAGTTTTCCCACGGTTCGGTATGCATCACAGTTTTTGGGCCACCGTTACGGTACAGTTTCGATATCTTAATATAAAACTACTCACACTAGCAAAGGCAATATTGCATGTAAAAATAATTAAAAGCAGATATAGTCAAACCACAAACCTTATTATAAAAATTTAACACTTATCTTAATTGCCTTCCATAAAAAACATATGCAGTATCCAATCAAGTTAAACAGCAAACATTATTGTAGTATTGTATTGTACTGTATTGTATTGTATTGTATTGTTTGCCTTTGTGTATTGAACCTAACAGGGCGTATTGAACGGTTCGATAAAATATTGAATATTGTTGCATCCCTACCGTATAAAACAGTGGACTGAGCCTCAGTGAGGTCCAACATAGTCACACATTCAGTTGGATCTCATGGGACAAGAGACAGATACATTATTGATCCCGTTTGAATTGTGCCATGAACTGCACATATGATGTTTGTCAATTTAAGTAATTTAAGTCGCAGTTTGTTGTTAATAAAGATAAATACCATCTAGTTTTGTGTTAAACTGCTCAGTGAACTACATCGTCTCTCTCAATACACGTCACCAACACCAACATGGCCGCCAAACACGCACAGAAAAAGTGCTAAAAAAGATGAAAATCACAATAAATCTGGTCATATTGACAACTGCAGTTATAAAAGGGTCGTTTATCAGTTCTGTGAGCTGCTAATAAACAGGAGCAGCTCTACAATGTTTATTTAAGGGTTTTGGTGACCGTTCAACAAGACGACATCATATGTGTGATCCATGACACAATTCATGTAGGATTTGTCTTCTCCATTCACTACCATATATATATTTCCCCCCCAAAAAATGGTGCGTTTCATTGCAGGTCAGAAGTTGGAATTTCCATCTTCCAATCTAAAAGCGTCCCACTGCATTTACTCGGAAAAACATGGATGCTCGCTGCAAACGGGTGTTTGAATGGAAAGTCTGCGAACTTCACAAGCAACTGCAGCAGCTGACTTTACAGTTAAGAGCACTTAAAAAGAGACAGGAGGAGTCGGCTCCTAAAGCATACTCTCAAAGAGGTAACCCTAACCCAGGTGAAACCATAGTCCCCAAAGAACTAAATGACCTGAATGAGTGGTCATCAAATAGGTCATCAAAACGTCAGCCCAATTCACTTGATTACAGGATTCAGTTCAGGAAACTGTCGTCCAACTAGTGTTCCAGCTGCAACATCCTCAGCTGCCTGTTCCTCCTCCCACACCTTCAGCTCCTGGCTCCTCTCGTGTGTTGTCACCCAGATTTGCCACCCCTTGCCCAGCCCTGCAGCCTGACAAAGAGCTCAAGGTGTCAAACTGGCCTCCAAATTCCACAGATCTCAATCCAATTGAGCATCCATTGTATGTACCGTAACAAGTCTGAACCAAGAACGATCCACAGGGGCCCCAACGTGGATGGAACTTGGTTCTGGCACATCCCACGGATGCTCAACTGGATTGAGATCTGGGGAATTTGGAGGCCAGTTCGACACCTTGAGTTCTTCATCAGGCTCCTCAGACCATTCCTGAGCAGTTTCTGCAGTGTTGCAGATGCAATGTCCTGCTGGGGGGTCACTGCCATCAAGGAGTGTAGCTGCCATGAGGGGGTGTACTTGGTCTTGAAAAGAAAGAAAGAAAGAAAGAAAGAAAGAAAGAAAGAAAGAAAGAAAGAAAGAAAGAAAGAAAGAAAGAAAAAGAAATCAATCAATCTTGTCATGTCCTCTGAGGTTAAATATTGTCATAGTTGATTGAAACATGCACTGATTTACATGTATTGTCTGCAGACATTTCTCCCTGTGGTTGTGCTCTGGGTGGAGATGGTGTGAACTGTTCATCATCACAGTGACACATCAGGAGTGTCTGTCAGTCTGTTGAGCCAATGAAAACTCAAACACATATAGAAACAGGGTTTGAGTTATGTGGGAGCCAGAGGGAGCTCAGCTCTCATGAGAAGAGATCTGAGCTGCATTTTATCTCATAATGTGACTTTTTATCTAATAATTTTGACTTACAATGGAAATATTTTTTCATCAAGCTCAGTTTTCTTCCTTATTTTCTTTAACTTCTTGGAAATAGGCTTCCATAAAACTGCTTGGATATTTTTCCTGCGATGTGCGGTGAAATCTGATGATAGCAGGCTTGTCAGTTTCTCTCCTCTGAACATATCCCATCTCATTCAGCAGAGGGAAAACCTTTTTACCTTTGGTCTGTTGGCCATACACAAGTCTGCAAGTCGAGGCAAAGTCTGCCATACACATCTCCTCAAACTCGGGTGTTTCATGCCTGGCTTTGTACTTGTCTGTCAAAGATGTCATCCACAAATGTACATATTCTGATGTTGTGTTTTGCAGGTCTGACATGGGGCGACTCATTTTCACCGGGTTGTCATCGTCATCTGTCGGTATGAATACGACACCGCGTGAACACTTCTTTGTCTTGATACCACATGTGCGGGTGACACACTCCTGGGCGCTGACCTCTCTCTTTTTGGAATAGGCCTGCATGATTTCCCTCATTTCATCACACTCATTGACAGTTGAATGAGTTCTGAATGAGCGTTTTGAGATACTCACTGACAGAGTTTTCACTTCTGCAAATATATGTGCAGATGTAGTTTATCAAACTGTAATAATTCAGTATGAACTGAACATCAATATTTGCATCCTAGGCAGAAAGTAGAGCTGCGTTATATGGATTTACCCAGCAGTCTTTTGGGTCACGCTTCAGTATCACGGCATTTGATTGTTTCATCATGTGCAGACATTTCTTATACTCGTTGAGTGTTAAATTACATCGAGCCAGGAGCTGGTCTAAACTCAGGGAGGCAGTTTCAGGTTCATTCAGCAGCAAGTTCAGTGGTCTGAGCTTTTCTTTTGCCTCTTCCAGTTTTCGTGGATCATCTTTTTCTCCAGGTCTTGTTATCATTGTCTTTCTGGAAGGTGGCTGGGGAAAACCAAAATGACATCCAGAGCTGGCACTTTGGAAACATGTCCTTGTCCATGTCCATCAAAATCAACTTCCGCACCCTGCTGACATTTTATTGCTTCAATCACCTCAGGCCAACGCATTACTGCTGCAGAAATCGAACAAAAGAAAGTAGGAGTTCCGAGCTGTCTTATCATGGCAAACAGATCTCTCGTTGTTTTCTCCCAATAGGCTGGTGTCCCTCTCAGCAGCTGCATGAATCTGACTGCATCTTTATTTCTCACCAGTCGTTCAACCTCTTGTTCGTCTTGCAACATTCCTGAGGTTATTTTTCCCTGGTGAAAGGTTTTCCCTTACGTAACTGAATTGTCATGCTGGATGTGGACAAGTGTATTTCACTCACAAACTGTGCAAAGAACAAATAGTTTGTGTCTCTGGCAAACCAATCATCAACACCTAAAAGCCTGGTTTTGAAATAAATAACCATTGGGTGTTCACAATCATCATCATCATCTTCAGCCTTCGTCACAAATATGAACATACTTTCCAGTCAGGCATGCTTCAACCACATCTGGATTTTTTACATAATTTGACCTTGTGCAGCGTTGAATTTGGTTTGGAAATGAAGCCTTTTGACACACAGTGCAACAAAATGTGGGACCAGCCTTTATTTGTGATCTGAAAACAGATATGGCCTCGTTGATCAAGGGGTTTTCAGCCTCTCTGTCACTCTCATGTGCTTGTCTCTTTATTTGTCTGTATTTCCTTATTTTCGTTGCACATCTCATCTTATGCATACTCCTAAATGCTAGATTGTTGTTACGCCTCTCTCGCATTCGTTGTCTCATGAGTTGTCTGTGTCTTACCCTGAAGGCTTAGTCATGTGTACAACGCTGTGCAAAGTAAAATCGCTGCCTCCTATTGAATCCAACATCGTTTCTGTATCTGTTCATAAATGCTGGTTTTGTTTTTCTCTGAATTCAGGATTGTGTCTGTAGGCATTATCACTCACCATTGTATTAGTTATTGGAGCAGAAGAGTTTGATTCATTTTGAGGAGCATCATTCAATGTGTCAGAATTCAAAGTGAATTGGCTCAATGGCTCTGGTTCAGTTTCCATGTCAGTGCATGCTTCATGTACAGTGTTATTGCAGACATCAGTAACAACAGTGGTTAACCTTTGAGCGCTCAGGCTTGACTCCCTCTGAAGAGCATCATCCAGCACAGCAGTTGATAGAGCAGCAGTCTGAGTTGTAGGTGGACTCCTGGCATGGCATTATTCAGGTTTGCCGTGTTCACACTGTAAAACTCCACAGGCTTCCACTCATAGGTACAGGAGGACTGTGTGTCCATCATCTTGTGTTGCTTCATGAGCCTGTCAATCATATCACTGAGATGTGGGAATGTCAGCATGACAGCTGTACCAGCGATGGCTGAACCCAGGGGTACAGGCAAACCTTTGGCTGTTCTGGAGTGTGGATCAAAGAAACCGTATCTGCCTGACCTGGTTCTGAACATGCAATACACAACGATCTCATCATCAGCACTGCATATTGGACCTCTGATAACAAACAACTCAGTCCTGCCTCTAGGTCCAGAAAGTAATCTACAGCTCCAGGTAAAGGATCGCCAAATGTCCCGTATCTTGAATGGGCAAAATTTTGCAGAAAAAGCTGAATATTTCCAAAAGTTTGATAGATAGAAACACCACAATGTCCTTAAAAAGCTGAACATTTTGATACTTGAATGGTTTCTGTAGCTCAAAATGTGTAGGAGTGGAAGCCGGAAGAAGAATGCATTCACACTAATAATATTTCCACAAGGACAACTGTGAATGCTGTAAGCAGCAGTACTAACATTACTACTACTACTACTACTACTACTACTAATAATAATAATAGCAACAACAATAATAATAATAACAATAATGAAAATAATAATAATACAAACAATAATGATAAACTAATATATATATGTACATATATACATATATTTATATAAATGTTACGTATACATGGTATAGAAAGTAGAAATGTTTCTCAGCATTATTTCAGTAAAGTGAACACAGAGCAGATTTCAGATCTGTCTAATAAGTGACAGAGTTTGATGAGACGTCCTGTCAAAATAATGGACAACATGAAGGTGAAGAACGTTTCCTCCATCAACTCCATCATTGTTTATCTCCTCTGACTCTTATATCATGGACACTTACTGAACAACATGAAGGCAGGATGTGTTTTAACTGTTTCAACTTTTACAGTAATGTGTGTGAAGCATCAGAGTTGTTGCTATGGTTACCTGCTGGTATGTTGGATGTGTCCTGATAAACAGTTTTATTATCTGCCAGCCAATGGGAAGCAAGTATTTTCTGTGTCCATGGTATAAAATAACCTCATTAAAATGTAATAACCAAACAACACAGCTACCACTGCTGCTGTCAGTCCCAGTCCACAGTAGAGGCTGATCATTCCTCAACTTGCTGTGTTGGGTCTCTCAGGTTCGGGCCAATCCCTCGCTGCTGTTTAAATGTAACTACATGATTTTATTTGACCTATTAAGTGATTACCATGTTAATAAAAACAGCTTCTCTCATATTAATGGATTTGTTTACAGTATGTTCACATTATAAACAGAACATCAGGTAAAGGCAGTACATTGTAACAATGTTCATCAGAAGACAAAGATTAAGATAAAATAAATAAAGACATCACTTCCTGTGTGTCCTGTAACATCATACAACACATGAGAACAAGCAGATCAGTTCAGCTGAAGCTTCATGACATCCTGCAGGAGTCCAGTACAGGAGAGATGAGATATGAATCATGATGTCATATTTTATTATGGATAAATACATCATGTAGAGAAATGAAAAGTATAAATGTAACATATATACAGTTGTAACATACACATGGTGTAAGAAGTCGACATGTTTCAGTAAAGTGAACACAGAGCAGATTTCAGATCTGTCTAATAAGTGACAGAGTTTGATGAGACGTCCTGTCAAAATAATGGACAACATAAAGGTAAAGAACAACGTTTCCTCCATCAACTCCATTATTGTTTATCTCCTCTGACTCTTATATCATGGACACTTACTGAACAACATGAAGGCAGGATGTGTTTTAACCATCTCATTTACACTGTTGATGCAACTGTTTCCACTGATCCTGCTGGGCTGGAGCCTTTCTTAAATCTTCTGCTGGAATTTAGTTTCCTAGACTGACAGCGAATAAATAAATGGCGACGAACAAAACACACAACGACCACTGCTCCTATCAGTCCCAGTCCACAGTAGAGGGCGATCATTCCCCAACTGACCCTGTCGGGTCTCTCAGGCGTGTCTGTGTCGGGTCTCTCAGGTTTGGGCCTTGCTGCTGTAAAGAGACCAAACAACAGAACAGCTGAAGTTGTGACATATTTCTCAGATACTGTGAGAATGAAGTGAAGGATTGTGGATTGTGGTCGTCCTCATTACTTTTCTTCAGGTTCTTATTGATCCAAAAAAGCTGCTGAATTGAACCTGTTAATAAAGTTCTACTGACTTCTACTCAACCAACTTACCAGAGACGTTGAGCCGACATTCACCAAAGTCCACACCATAGTTTGTCCTCACATCACACAGGTACCGGCCCGAGTCCTCAGTCCTGAGTCTGGACATGTGAAGTCTGAGTCGTCCGTCTCTGAGGACGTCTTTGTCCAACTGGACTCGTCCTATAAACTGTTGATCCCGAGACTCTGGGACCTCAACAAATTCATGTAGATGAAACAGGACTGAGACTTTGTGATCAGTTATCATCTCACAGAAGATAAAAATGGAGTCAGGGGAAGTGTCAGTTGTGGTTGGGAACATCCATTCCAGTGTGATGTTGTGGTTCTCCTCTGCCTGATAGGAGGTCTGTGTCACATTCACTACAAATGTTCCTGTTGAGGAGACAGAGAGGGAAAGTGAGGAGCAGACACACTGACAACTTTAACATGGCAGCCTTTAAACTCCATCTACACATGTTTCTGTGGACAGTTTAGTGACGTCTCAGAGCTGCAGAGGCTCATCAACAACAACTGTTTGCTCACATGTGGGCTACTTTGGGCTACTACACCGCGTTCCAAATTATTATACAAATGATATTTTTCTCTGATTTTCCTAAATAGTCTATGAAAGGCAGTCAGTATAATTTTTAAGTCATCAACCGTTAGGGTATAATTCGCATTTTATTGAACAAACCTCCCAATGATAACAGTATTTTTTTCAAAAATAAAAAACTCAAAATGCACTGTTCCAAATTATTATGCACAACAGAGTTTCAAAACATTTTATAGGTTGTAAAAAACTGAAAATGGTCATTTGTTGAATTTGCAGCATTAGGAGGTCACATTTACTGAAATCAAAAGCTATTTCAATCAAAAACATCTTAACAGGCCAAGTTACATGTTAGCATAGGACCCCTTCTTTGATATCACCTTCACAATTCTCAGACCTGCTGTTTTGATGCAAACTGCCTCCCACCCTCATAGATCTTTTGCTTGAGGATGCTCCAAAGGTTCTCAATAGGGTTGATGTCAGGGGAGGATGGGGGCCACACCGTGAGTTTCTCTCCTTTTATGCCAATAGCAGCCAATGACACAGAGGTATTCTTTGCAGCATGAGATAGTGCATTGTCATGCATGAAGATGATTTTGCTATGGAAGGCACGGTTCTTCTTTTTGTACCATGGAAGAAAGCGGTCAGTCAGAAACTATATACTTTGCCGAGGTCATTTTCACACCTTCAGGGACCCTACAGGGGCCTACTAGCTCCCTCCCCATGATTCAGGCCCAAAACATGACTTTGCCACCTCCTTGCTGACGTCGCAGCCTTGTTGGGACATGGTGGCCATCCACCAACCATCCACTACTCCATCCATCTGGACCATCCAGGGTTGCACGGCACTCATCAGTAAACACGACTGTTTGAAAATTACTCTTCATGTATTTCTGGGCCCACTGCAACTGTTTCTGCTTGTGAGCATTGGTTAGGGGTGGCCGAATAGTAGGTTTATGTGCAACTGCAAGCCTCTGGAGGATCCTACCCCTTGAGGTTGCTTTGTAATGGCATTTTAGCAGCTGCTCTCTTAATCCGATGAATTTGTCTGGCAGAAACCTTCCTCATTATGCCTTTATCTGCACGAACCCGTCTGTGCTCTGAATCAACCACAAATCTCTTCACAGTACGATGACCACGCTTAAGTTTTTGTGAAATATCTAATGTTTTCATACCTTGTCCAAGGCATTGCACTATTTGACACTTTTCGGCAGCAGAGAAATCCTTTTTCTTTCCCATATTACTTGAAACCTGTGGCCTGCTTAATAATGTGGAACGTCCTTCTTAAGTAGTTGTCCTTTAATTGGGCTCACCTGGCAAACTAATTATCACAGGTGTCTGAGATTGATTTCAGTGATCCAAAGAGCCCTGAGACACAATACCATCCATGAGTTTAATTGAAAAAGAAAAAATTAAATGTTTATGACACTTAAATCCTATTTGCATAATAATTTGGAACACGGTGTTATTCACTGAATCACAGTGTAATAAAGTGAAGCTGGAAACTAACCACAGACACAGTTGAGGCTGATGAGCAGCAGGATCCTGCAGATCATCTTCTCCCTGTGAGAGGAGACAGAGGTGAAGAGTCATGTGATCACAGTTCAGTCCTCACATGTACCACAACAAACATCTACTGTCTGTCTTTAGTCTTATTATCCTGCTCATTACACACAAGGACTTCCTGACTGGACACAGTCTTGATGCTAACGAGCTGCTGTATTGTACTTCTGACACAAGATGGCGCCAGTGGTTAAACTGTGAAGATGAAGAGTTCAGTCCAACAGCTTTGACGGTGACTCAGTAAAAACACATCAGCATCTGTTTGGTTCAACAGATTAAAATGAAAGAACAGAAAATATTTTAGCTTCATAATAAAAACACTAAAGTGCCCAAAAGTATGTGGACATCCCAGGAAGCAAAAACGGTGCTATCTGGTGGAGAACAACAGAACAAGTGCTGCATGGTGTACTGAAGACAAACCAGGAAGTGGATTATTCAGCCTTTCTGGGTGTAGAGGTGTGACGACATAATGTCAGTGATGTAAACATGTAACAGTGATACATTAGAAACACATATAAACAGTGTCTGTGTCTGCATGTAAAGAAATGAGAAAACAACTGCAAATAAACACAAACAACCTTGAATATGGCCTCATGTGTCTCTCATGTCCTCTACAGACTCAATGTTTAGATTCAAGATCAAAATGTTTTTGTTTGACAAGATGTTTAAAAGTAGAAATGAAGCTGTTTCTGGTATAAAGTCCCTCATACAGCTGACTGATCCCAGTGAGCATTTCACACGTCACTCATCACAATTGGTTCAAAGGTGAAAGTTGTTATTGTCACATTATAGATGATGAAAGTTGTTTTTAACGTGAAGAGAAATAAAATAAACCTCAGTGACGGGACACGAACCATCAGTGTTATAACTGATGAACTCAAACATTTCAGTTTCTGGAAACCTCGAATGAATCTGTTCAGTGTTTCATGTGATTGTGATGCGATAGTAGTCAAAGCTGTGAAGCTCTCAGTCAGCGTCTTATTTTACATTCATGTACAAAAGATCCCATTACGATGTCCTGGAAGCTTTTTGTCAGCAGTAAACTGCCTGTATATTTCCACATTATTAGACTTAGACTTTCAATTAATCAACTTTGAAATCCTGGTTTGTTTTCACTGGGTTAAATTAAATAAATATGAGTTTGTGAGTCTTCGGTTAGTTGTGGACAAAGAAATGAGAACAAGTCTTCGTCGTCTGTTAACAAAAATGGGGAACTCAACCAAATCCAAAATTATGAGGAAGTAACATGTTTCAGCTCAACTCATCAGTGCTAAAAGCTGCACTAACCCATGATCACACATACAGACTGACTGCAGACACGATCATCGACTCGTTTACATCCACTTTAATTAAGTTTAACCAGAATTTTACAGCTGTAACAGATACAAATATTAAATACATATATATAGAGGATGATGTTTATATCAAAGATATTCATTAGAAAAACATTCTCAGATAAACTAATGTGTCTGGTCTGACAGTTTAGGAGTGAAACATGTCTTTATTCCAGCTGAGATGGTTTAATGTGTCATTTATAGTTTAACATGTCTCTATATGAATCAATGTTTAGAGTCAAGAATAACAGCTTTATACAAAATGTTTTTAGAAAAGGAAACTAAGTTTCTGGTAGAATTTAACTCTTCAGCTGAGATCTTCAACTTAAATGAACACTTACACATGTCAGGTCCAGAGTCTTCAGTCAGTAACAGACGAAATCATGATGAGAGGACAGACTGCAGTGAACCTTTAGTGTGTTTTTCAGTTGTAAGAACTATGGTAGTTCTTACAACTGAGCAACTGATCTCAGGAAGTAGGCGTGTTCAATGAACACACCTACTTCCTGAGATCAGTTTTTTTGGAAGAGGGTAACCTCATGTCAGCATGTCAGCCTACTAGAAAGAGGCTGTCTGATCTGTATTGTTCTGTCATCTGTAACGAGCTCTTGCACGCATTTGCACAGCATGATAACTGTAAGGAAACAACTGCTGAATATCCCCCCAGTGATTACTGAACTTCAGTGAGACTGACAGATACCAGCATCAAGTATCAGTTGTTGATATTGATGTTTGGTGATGATGTGAAGTTCTTGAAAATATTCCCGGGCGGCAGCCTACACGTTATAAAACCAACAGGACCGTTTCCATCTTCACATCACATAAACGTGATACGTATTATGTGTACGGCGTACAATCACAACTTGACTTGAGGAGCACTACTTGTATGAGTCATTAAGTTCTCGTTACTGTATCCTTTCAGTTTCCAGTGCTTCTGAAACAAACACAGTCAGGAAGTCAGAACCACAGACAAATAGACGCCTCACTGAGCGCTGAATCGTACGTCGACGTTGCTACCATATTGGATGTGGCAGATCTGCCCCGTAATCTAATACACGTCAATGGAGTGAACTTTATAAAGATCTTTCTACAAAGTGCTATAAGTAAATGCCTCTCATTTACCCATTCACACATGTACGAATATATCTGGAAAGGGGCTTGGGTTTTAACAGGTTCCCCAAATAAACAAAGTTCCCTCAAGAAAGATGTGGGCAGCCAAGAAAACACAATGGGGCCTAAATAGACCAGAGTTTCTGGCTGACAATCAGAGGGGGAACGAGGGTCTCGGTAATTCAGGGAGCGATTCAGACTGGGTCAGGGGCAGATTCAGTATTAGGGTGAGAGCCCCCGGTGTGCCATTTCCCACCTCTCTTAAGCCTTTCAGTCAGGGTGTCGTCACACCCTGATTGGCTGGGAGGGAATTGCCCCAAGCTGCTTCCACTCCTCAATCAGGAGTCAGTCTCCCACCTGTGCACAGGTGCTCTGAATCCCCTGCAATCAGTCATGAGGAAAATCAGCCCAAACAAAGAAAAATAGCAAGTCAAACAATTGGACTGCTACAGGGTTTATTTTATTTTCTCTTCATGTTAAAAACAACTTTCATCATCTATAATGTGACAATAAGAACTTTCACTTTTGAACCAGTTGTGATGAGTGATGTGTGTGAAATGCTCACTGGGATCAGTCAGCTGTATGAGGGACTTTATACCAGAAACAGCTTCATTTCTACTTTTAAACATCTTGTCAAACAAAAACATTTTGATCTTGAATCTAACGTTGAGTCTGTAGAGGACGTTCAACTATGAGACCCATGATGCCAAATTCAAGGTTGTTTGTTTGTTTGCAGTTGTTTTCTCATTTGTCACCACTAGTTCTGCAGTGTTTTCATGTGGCAGCTAGATGTTGTCATGTTTCCTGCTGATGGTGGACAGTTTAACCACTGGCGCCATCTTGTGTCAGAAGTAGAATACAACAGCTCGTTAGCATCAAGGCTGTGTCCAGTCAGGAAGTCCTTGTGTGTAATGAGCAGGATAATAAAGACAGAGGAGTATTGTAAAGACTAAAGACAGACTGTAGATGTTTGTTGTGGTACATGTGAGGACTGAACTGTGATCACATGACTCTTCACCTCTGTCTCCTCTCACAGGGAGAAGATGATCTGCAGGATCCTGCTGCTCATCAGCCTCAACTGTGTCTGTGGTTAGTTTCCAGCTTCACTTTATTACACTGTGATTCAATGAATCAGTTAAAGTAGCCCACATGTGAGCAAACAGTTGATGTTGATGAGCCTCTGCAGCTCTGAGACGTCACTTAACTGTCCACAGAAACATGTGTAGATGGAGTTTAAAGGCTGCCATGTTAAAGTTGTCAGTGTGTCTGCTCCTCACTTTCCCTCTCTGTCTCCTCAACAGGAACATTTGTAGTGAATGTGACACAGACCTCCTATCAGGCAGAGGAGAACCACAACATCACACTGGAATGGATGTTCACAACCACAACTGACACTTCCCCCAACTCCCTTTTTATCCACTGTGAGATGATAACTGATCACAAAGTCTCAGTCCTGTTTCGTCTACATGAAGGTGTTGAAGTCCCAGAGTCTCGGGATCAACAGTTTGTAGGACGAGTCCAGTGGGACAAAGACGTCCTCAGAGATGGACGACTCAGATTTCACATGTCCAGACTCAGGACTGAGGACTCAGGCCGGTACCTGTGTGATGTGAGGACAAACTATGGTGTGGACTTTGGTGAATGTTGGCTCAAAATCTCTGGTAAGTTGGTTGAGTAGAAGTCAGCAGAACTTTATTAACAGGTTCAATTGAGCAGCTTTTTTGGATCAATAAGAACCTGAAGAAAAGTACTGAGGACGACCACAATCCACAATCCTTCACTTCATTCTCACAGTATCTGAGAAATATGTCACAACATCAGCTGTTCTGTTGTTTGGTCTCTTTACAGCAGCGAGGGAACTCTGTCACTTATTAGACAGATCTGAAATCTGCTCTGTGTTCACTTTACTGAAGCATGTCGACCTCGTACACCATGTGTAACGACTCTCTGCACTTTATGTTGTTACCTTTTTTATTTATAGTTCTATGTGATGAATTAGGCCTTAATAAGATATGACATTAACACTGACAGTATATCCTGTACTGGCCTCCTGCAGGATGTAAAGAAGAATCAGCTGAACTTTAGAGCAGAGAACATTCAGCAGATCAAAACAGAAATTACACGTTAAAACATTAAATAAACTGAAACCTGTAAAGAGATATTTTTCTTTAATATCATGATACATGATCCCTCTAAGATTTAAGATTTAAAATTGGCTTTATTTATCCCACAACGCGGAAATTCACTTGTTACAACAGCTCAAGATGCAATTAGTACAGGAAAAAGAGTCAGACAAATACGCATAAAGTTAAATAGAAAATAAAAATTAAAAAAACAAGATATTTACAAAAACAAACAAGTGGAAAGTGATTGTTCAGGTAGTGTTTGAGTTAAACAGTCTGATGGCTGTGGGGATAAATGATCTGTGGTAGCGCTCCTTCTTACACAGTGAGTGTAAGAGTCTGCTGCTGAAAGAGCTGCTCAAGGCTTCCACAGTCTGGTGCAGGGGGTGAGAGGTGTTGTCCATGATTGTTGTCAGCTTGGCTGACATCCTCCTCTCACCCACCACCTCTATGGACTCCAGTGGACAGTCCAGTACAGAGCTGGCCCTCCTGACCAGTTTGTTCAGTCTCTTCCTGTCTCACACTGCATAAAGGTGCACTGACGCCACCACAGTGTCATAAAATGTTCAAAGTAATGTCCTCTGCACCCCAAAGGACCTCAGTCTCCTCAGCAGATGGAGGCGACTTTGGCCCTTCTTGTATAGGGCATCTGTGTTGTCAGTCCAGTCCAGTTTATTGTTGAGGTGAACACCCAGGTATTTGTATTTTACCACCATCTCGATGTCCAAACCCTGGATGTTCACTGGTGTGAAGTTGATCACCATCTCCTTTGTTTTACTGGTTTTACTGTCGTTTTACTGGATCGCGGACCGACCCGGCTAACTTCCGGTTTAGCGCCCGGCTAACTTGATGGGGGATACAATTATTTAATCGTGCAGCTCTTCGAGACTTTCAAAATGTTATCAGACCGAATGGCTCAAATTATGACAGTGAAACGAGTCATTTCACTGGGGTTGTGGTGCTAAATTTTTTTTTATCCACCTGTATACAGATGCTTCTTTCACAGTGGGTCTATTGTCGTTTTCTCTTCTGTTACAAATGTTTCCGGTGCATTTGTGACGTCAGTGACGTATAACGTAACACTTCAGATAAATATCACAGATGGGCTGGCTGGCCTGCGGGAATGGGATCAATGTGCGATTTTTATTTAGCGGGTTGAACCGCGTTTAAAAAATCTGTGTAAACCCACTAATTTTGATGGAATAGCGGCATTAACAAGAAAGCTATCAGTCTACAGTTACTGGTAATGTGTGAACGCCCTCTAGTGGACAGAACCTATAACAACCACATGCTGACAGTGGCATTGGCAATGCATAAGCCTGTGTATACAGTGTAGAGGCACATCATAAATATTCATATAGTCTATGAAAGTATATATATAATATTCATTCTAGATCTGAGCATTCAAAAAATCCAAATATAATTCGAATATTAAAAATAATGAAAATGTGATTATAGAGGAAGACTGACAGCACTATTTATGACTGAGTGAAATAACCCCAAAGTATATCCTGTGGACGCCATGATAAGAAATGTACAGATTCTTTTAATGCTAAGGTGCTTCAATGCATCTCAGAAGACCCACTAAGCAAGTAAATAGCTGAATAAGATTACAAAATTAGAATGTTTACATAAACTGACATTTCATTTAACTTAAGTCTTTAAATATATTTCACTGCTCCAATACTCTGTGTAAAATACGGAACCTATGAATGTTTTCTAGGCTAAAATAACCTGTGACAGAATGCTAGATACATTAGAGATGATTTAGTCTGCAGACCAACACTTAATAGTCCACTGGTACTGTATAGTAATAACCCTTGTGTTCATATCAATACTCTCACTACCCCTGAACAAGTCAAGACGATGATCTCAAAGCACTGCACCTCAGTGTGTGATTAGTATTGTTCTTTTCAAATGATTTAAACTCAATCAATATGAGGAACACCTTAGTAATCTGAGACTTAAATAAAGGTTTGAATTGAACTGAAATGCTGTTTTCCTTCTTACATAATAAAAACCACTGAAACATATTTATGTAGATGTCACAGGGCAGGACTCCACCTGTGTCCCTGGCAGTCCTGAGAGAGGACGTCAACCAAACCACACAAAGGCAGCAGCACAGCAGTCCACTGAACTCACTTTGTCACCATACTATCTTATACAACTGGTTTAGTGTCACAATCAATAAAACACTCAGACATCTGAAGTGACACAGTCTGCTGTGAGATGTGTTTTTAACACTCAGGTGCATCGTTGTTAAACTGCTCCTAAAACAACTTTGTCACCAGGAGGCTCTTTGAACAAGCAGGTACGCTAATGGTCTGGATTCATTTGTAGGATGCAGAACAGATCTTTTAAAATTCCCACATATCCAACAGATCTGGTAAAACCATCAGTGATCAGGGGAGTAAGAAGATAAACACATTGGACAGGTTGTAAGCACTTCACAAAGGAGAGAAGTATGTGAAAACTCACACACATACACACACAACTCCTTCCTATCAACACACGTCTATGAAGGAATAAGTCAAGGGAAGAAGTAAACAGATCTTGTATTTAAGTAGCAATACCGCAGTGTAAAAATAATGTCAAATGAAATATGGGACACCTTTAACACTGCTAGAATCTGGAGTTCATGTCATCCTGGATACTAAAGATAAATATGCATGATATGGCATGAATGAAGTTACATTATCGCCAAGTTTAAGTGACATATCATTGAATGACGACATTTTACACAAGAAAACTAAATAAATCAATTTGCTGCACAGAATCAGTCACTCCATCACGCACGCACGCACGCAGGCCATGGAAACAGGATATAAAAGCTGCTCCTCATTATTTCTCATTGCAGTTAAACTTGACACCAGTTGACCTGTCGCGGATCTGTTGTTGGAAAGTTTAAATCTCGGAAACCTGATCGACTTGAAGACTTCATCACAAACACACCTGTTGGATAAAACCTGATCACCTGAAGACTTTTTTTCCCTAAGAAACCATTTGTATTACTGACCCAGAGGACAACTTCTGCAGAGCGTGGACCACCGTTAACTGCTGGAGAAGTGGTTTCGGGTGGACCCCCTGTGGCGAAGAGTCTCTGCAGGTAGGACATCTTTTATTATCACACCAAGTGTATTTATTCATCTTCTTAGAGGCGTAGAAATGGGTTTCAGTTGACAGTGGTACTCATGGTAAACTGTTGAATTTACAGATAGGATATTGAAAGCATTTTAGCTAGCCTTTCGTGAAAAGTCAGTTTTGGGTGACACTGGACGTTTTCTCCTGTAAAGTGATTTTGAGATGATAAGAATGTAGTGAAAGTCCCGCGACAGGTGAGGACTGTGTCCACGGTTGTGTAGTGATTTTAACATACTGTTATTATTGTTTTAGGGCATCCATTTTTACATATTTAATGTCGAAAATTCAGGGAAAAGATGGCGACCGGGCCTTTATTTTGAAAAATGCCAAAATAAGCAACGTTTTTGTCTCGTGCGCCATGGAGACGATGGAAGTGAGGAGATGAGCGCGTGCAGGTGTAAACACACCAGGCCCTCTCTCTGTGTGCAGCTCAGGTTGCTGCTGTAACTGTGGAAACTGAACTGAAAGTGTAACCGGATATGTTGTCGGAGACAGTTCAAGTTCACAGATGATCATATTTTTTCACTTTGTCAGATTTTACAGTGTAGAGTTAAAAGTAAAAGTAGTTGTCATGCAGATTGGCTCCTTTCAAAGAGTCATATTACTATAAAAATACAATATTGGAGTATTGTTATTGATACATTACCATGTAATCAGAGTTTTAATACTGTATTTGGTCCATGTGAAGCCAATTATAACAACTATATGTATGTTAAGTAGTTGAATCTGTAACAAATCATCACTTTTTTCTTAACCAATCATATATTTTGTCCATATCTGCTGTCATATAAATGCAGTGAAGTACAATATGTCCCTAAGTCAATATAATATATGTTAGTCCAGGTAAAAGTGTCTCAGAAGCAGCTTCTTTTCAATGTGACAGGAGTCCAGTAACCCCAGAAAGAATTACGACTACGTCTTTCTTCTGGAAGAGTAAAAGGACCAGAAACTCCACTGACTCATACCTGCTGCCGAGATGGCGCAGATGGTCACAGACATTGACCATATGTTGTCAGAAATGGATTGGGAGGAGATTTCTTCCCTTCTCCAGGATGCCATTGTTGACCTACTGGACCACCAATCCATCCCTTCACCTCCTCCTCCCGACCCTGCTGAGCTGAACACCCAGCCTGAGCCTGTGCCTGCACACAGTCAGGTCGGAGGATCTGGTTGGTGCCTCCCCCAGAGAGCAGATCCTTCTATGTTGACTGCTCCCTCCATGTATAGTGGACAGGGTCATGTAGGCACCATGCAGTCAGGTCACCTGCACCGTCAGCCAGGCGCTTATAGCCAGGTACAGGTCAGATACTAGGCATTCGTTAGGCCAAGATACATCATTAAGAGTAGATCAGTGTCTGTATGATACAGATATTTGTCAATGGTAGATGCTTTGTGGCAAAAGAAGTTCATTTTAATGTAAGATGACTTTGTTCTCCTGAATGTAATGATGCACAACACATGTAAAGTGTCTGAATGCTGAGTGTGGTTTCATGTATGGAGGAAGGGTTTTATGTGTTTATTAAATGTCTCTCTCTCCCTCTCCACAGTACCTGCCGTATCAGAGGCCCGTGAATGGTTGCCAGCTCGTCTGCAGGGCCCTTTCTGATGTACACAGGGTGCCAACTGCACATCAGGAGCAATTTTGGGGTTCAGTATCTTGCTCAAGGACACTTCGACATGTGGCTTGGTTTTGCCCAGGGGAGCCGGGATTCGAGCCAGCAGCCTTCTGATTGCTGGTCACCTGCTCTGCCCACTGAGCTACAGCCACCCCCCCCCTTTTTTCAAAATGATCTTATTTTTTCAGTTTTACTAATTGGTAACTACAGAATACATAAAGCTGTGTTGAACATTTCAACAGGTCATCAGTAATTGTACCGGACTGCACTTTTAAACCCTGGTGAGGACATTTTCCAAACCAGACACCGGCTCGAGAGAGGGCCTCATGGGGTTAGGGGAGACGATACGGATAATATGGAGCCTCCAGTTTCTCACTCCTCGCTTTGTTTGATTTAAAATTTGTATTTTCCTGACTGTTCTCTGCAGGGATAGAACATTAAATGAGTACTGATACAATCACTGACCAACATCAAAACTCTTGTTTACCGCCTGGTTAAAGGAGGTGAGATGGCTGGCTGCCACTTCTGCAAATCTCACTGGTACAGTCCATCGAGCCTTATCTCAGGAGAATCATGCTACACATGCGGTGGAGGGTGTATAGAGGTGCTGCAGATATGAACAGTGTGAGAAAAATAAAATAAAAACAACAAGAGAAGTGAACACAAGAAGACAAAAATGCATATAAAATATTCCTCACTTCACATTGGATGGTACATTCATACGATACCTTTCGTCCTGTGAGGTTGTTTGATTGACTCCCAGGTGGGTTCTCTGCCCTCTGTGACATTAAACCACATAGCTAATGTCACTTTAAAGCAACTATGTGCAGCATTTTTAACACCTCTAATTTATTGATGATAAAATGATAATTGATGTTAAAAAATGCAACACCTACAGGACCTTAAACACCACATGTGGTGGAGCTTCGCATTCTTGCCTTCACTTTTAATTTCTTTTGTGATGTTGTATATGAACCTGACCTACTCACACCTGAACAAGAACGTCATATTTTTTTATTAATATTATTAATGTAAAATTGTCTCTTTTTGTTTGTGTGATCAAAACTGCGGGACTAGTTATGCGCCATAATAAAGCAGTATTAGTATTAGGAATACAATATAGTGTGCGATGAACTTTGTACATCATACACACTAAATTAGACAATCTTCTTGCTGATGGTCTCCTTTGCTTATGTAGGTCATACAGAGTCATCTGCATTAAAGAGAAACAGTCTCATAACCAGTTAAAGTTCATCAAGGCTCCGCTGTTTTAAAAAACAACTCCAAAATCACCGCTTATTAAAAGATTTTTTTATTCACAATAGAAGTGTAACAAATATAGTTTATTAAAAAGTCTGCTGCTTATTAATATCATTTTAATCCATAAACTCAGAAGATTTTTATATAAATGTAGAACGGCTCATTTGCCGGAATGGAATATTTACATTTTTATTCAATAATAATATTAACACAATAAAACAGATTTCCCCACAAAATTAAAATATTGCATATAAACGCAAAGTAAACTATGTGCAATGGAATGATTATCAGCAATATTTTGTACAGATACATTTCTGAGGTTGGTTTCACGCATTTAAACCTTTTAAAGGGCAATGCCAACAATTTTAAAAATTCAGATTATTTGAGTCCCGGGACAGGTCAGTCATTTTAAGTGATTATGCACCACGTGTGAAGAAAAGTAATGATGTCAGTTTGGTATAAATTAGATGTGGTGCAGCTTCACAGGGACTGACTTTGTTCTGAATTCCTAAAAAAAGGCTGACATTCCCCTTTAATAATCACCAATAAAAAGGCATTGGAACGCAACAGATCGTCAACACAATATTCAGAAAATCACCAAAAACAATTCAATCTTTTGAGAAAAAAAAGAAAAAAAGAAAAAGAGACAAAATCTGCATATGGAAATGAGCAGATGCCTGATGTCCCGCTATGTGAAGCTAAAGCAGACTTTACACTGACGGCTCACATGAAAAACCAAATACATTCTGCATTTCCTTCCTGTTCAGGTAGTGAAACGACCAGATCAGTGTCACATGAGTGGATAAAAACATGTTTAAACTTTTTTTAAGTTAAAGGGCACCTAGAGAGTAAATGCAAACAAATGTTGGACTCAAGTTGTATCCCAGCTTTGCTGATAACTCGTGAAAATGCAGTGGATCAGCCCTTTAATAAGTCTAAATTCAAGTCTGATGTTTCTAAGCTTCCACATTTCCAAAATGCAAGTCTACACACATTTACTTTAACATATTTAAAATCACCTAAATCAAATTTCAGACTGTAGAATTGCACTAATAAATCTTAACATTTAATCTTAACGGGAAACTCATCTACCTGGAAACCATCTTCATTCAAAAGTCCATTAAGAAATCTTTGAAAAATGACCACTAACTCACACCATCATACTTATTGTCGGAAAAAACACCAAATATAACCTCCACCATTATACAAATCTTTGTAAGAATACAAGTCTGATCTATGACCAGACAACTATAATCAGACTTCAATCAAATCCAGGCACCATCAATACCTCAGTGCTACAATGTAGCCTAAAAATACTTATTTTTCAAATGAAGTTCTGTATGGAGTTTTTAAACAATTTGTACTTAATGAAGGAACACTACCACCAGTGGTTAACTTGATCATGTCCAACCACCATTCTGTGTTAGCTCGCTAACTTCAACTAAAATACACTCAATCACCACTGAGACAGCTCTAACGGTCCCAATATTATATGTGAAATGCTTTATCAAAAGATTAACTAGCATGACTTGAGCTGATAACTTTAGCTGATGCCTTAAAGGTCCCATATTTTACAAAATGACATTTTGAATAGAGGTGCTGCAGCAATGAACAATATGAGAAAAGTAATGTGTTTTTTGAACATTAAAGCATTTAAAAACTAGTATGAACCTGAATTAGCACAATATGGGACCTTTAAAGTCACTTTAATTGGTCACCAGCTCAGTATTAACCAACACCAAATTGTGACTTTTTTCAAATTTGCAGGTTAAATTCAATGTAGGGCAAAAATTTAAACATTAAAGTGTCTATAATAGACACTGAGCTACATGATATCACCGGTTTCTACAATCTGATGAATCTCATTCTAATCATGAAGTTCTGACTTGGTGTCTCTTTTTCTCTGAATTCATGTGAAGCAGCTTCAGTGTTTTAACACTAAACTGTACGATGAACACCAAATATGTCCATGTTTATGTGTCTGATCCGAATAAACCAAAACAATAAAACATAAATGAACTGATACACCTCATGTGGCAGATTTGGATCATTTCCTACATTAACGGCCCGTCGCTCCCCGCAGACTTTTCTCCGCCTGCACACATCGCTTCAACTCTTTGTGCTTTCCAAAATAAAATAAAAACAAGAAAACAACAAGAGAAGTGAACACAAGAAGACAAAAATGCATATAAAATATTCTTCACTTCACATTGGATGGTACATTCATACGATTCCTTTCCTCCCGTGAGGTTGTTTGATTGACTCCCAGGTGGGTTCTCTGCCCTCTGTGACATTAAACCACATCGCTAACGTCACTTTAAACCAACTATGTGCAGCATTTTTAACACCTCTGATTTATTGATGCTAATATGATATTTAAAGTTAAAAATGCAACACCTACAGGACCTTTTACATTTACCGACATCAGTTCAGGATGTCTTTTTTTGGTAGATACCTGTATAACCCAGAGCGCCACCTGGGGGTCAGCTCACACACTGTCCAAGTCCTATGTTCACGACTACAGAATAAATTAACACAATCAGCAAAAATCAACCATTACAATACAACTTCACATGGATAATAAATGCCTCTAAACCAGCTAACTAAACAAAACACAGACGAAACACAGAGACACTGTCGTCTGTACAGTGATATAAAGAACACGGAGGGATTCTCACAGCTCAGAAACGCAACAATATATTCAATTTAAATATGATATGTCTGTCGGTCATTATGTGGGGAGGGCTCAATTATTTCATTTGTTTTGAAGAAACTAAGTTAAGTTAAGGAATTCATTTTGAATAATTACAACCAGGTGAGAATCAAATAAAAGAATAACATCATCTGGGACTGAATTAGATTTTAAAATACCATTTGCAGCACAAACACCTTCTTATTTTTAAAATGCTCCCTGTGCTTTTCTCTTTAGTTTTTTATTTACTCTTTCGGTTGCATGGCTACGGTGATCAGCATCATCTTGCAGTAGACAACAACACATTTTGGATGCACGGGGACATAAAATGTGGTAAAACAATGAGCCAGGAAAGCACCTATCTGCCCAAAAATTGTGTTTTTTCCTTGCCTGAAGTTGTACAGCGAGTCTGTGATACCTGGGCCAAATGTCTTTAGAAGAACCTGTTGTGGTCCAGTTCAGTTCAGTGAATCCACTCCAACAGAGTACTTCAGACAACGACGCTGCTGTTGACTGAACTTTCTAATGACTCACCATCTGCCAGATCTCCCAGTGACACTTAAAGCTCATTTGTGGGAACAGGAGCACTGGGGGAGCTGAATGTGGGCAGAGTTATTATCACACACCTCCCTGTGTCACATTAACTTATACAACATAATAACTGAAGTTATTTCAATCAATCTACAAACATTTTTCATCAGTTGTAGGTCTAAAATACCTAATTAAAGATTAAAGATCCAGACTTGTACTTAAATTCATGAGCTGAGGAGCTGGAGCCTCATTTATCAATTATCTGTTTGTCAATTCTGATCAAGTATGACTAATAAGTTATTATGAACCTTCAAGTGAAGTCTTGAATTGAATATTTATGTAGGAAGACTGCACTTTCGTCCAATCCTGTGGTGAACTTACACAAGCTTTATGAAAAATGTACAAAGACGACACATTCCTACTCTGCAAGCTTGTTTTTGTCACGCTAAGATTTAATCCTCTGAATACTATGTGCTGTTTGGCTTCAGTCTCCTTTACCATCACTGTGATCTGGTCATCTACGTCTTCCAAAAAGTCTGATTTTCTCTTTTGGTCCATGGCCTTTCCTGACTCAGTTTTGTTGGCATTTTATACGGGGAAACCACAAGGAAGGTTCAGTCCATTTGGGATGATTTGAGATTTATGGATCACAGAAGTGTAAATTACTAAAGGTCCTCTTAGAACCTGCTTAAGCGAGGGTTTTTTATGCTCGGCCTCTTTTTTGAATTAAATGTAAGCACACAATCTGATCTTAAAACTCCTTTAAGTATAGATCTAAGAACATTTCCATCAATGTGGCCTCGGAGCTCCTCTAATTATGTGACAACAAAAAACAATAGATGAGATTCTTAAAAGCCGTTTTGTTTCCTTGATCCCAACAAGTCGACATTTTGGCATAAGGAGTTTGTTTTTACCAAGAATCATGTGTAAGAGTGACTGTTACAGAATTTACATCCATTGAGCCCAGTGACATGTGGAATGTAATTGAAAGATCTCACCACTAGATGTCAGCGTAGTCAAAGAAATAACTGGGGACTGGTTCCTTTCAGACGTCAAGATTAGTATCAGCAACTAAGACTTTTTTCATTGTTAAATCACTGAATGTGACCCTCAGATGGACCTTTAGTGGTCTTATCTCAAACTAACCACAAAGAAGTTTCCACTGACTCTTGGGCTGAACTCAAGCCAAACTTATATTAAATACTGAATGAAAAAGCAGGAATTATCCTTTAATCTGTCTCTAATTTTGGTATAATCCTCATCCGACACATGGGAACTTCACTTAAAGCTCTAAGACTTTTTTAAACTCGACTCTTTTGTGTTTGTGTGAGCTGCTTTCCCTCCGACTCCTCAGTGAAGGCACTAGATTGAAGACTAAACTGGATTTTAATCTGGCTACAGTTCTGTGTGGCGTCAGGAGAAATCTTTACCATAAAATCCAACTGAATGAGTTGAGAACTCGCTGGACGTAACGTACAACAACAGTTACAGCAACACAGCGTGTGTCAATGGAGTCACACACGCCTCCACCCTGATGAGTGGAGGATGAAGAGAACAAAAGTCTCAACGACAGAATGGTAAAGCTGTAGAGAATCGGTATGGCTTCTTGTGTGTGTGTGTGTGTGTGTGTGTGTGTGTGTGTGAGGGTGAAATATTACAGCAAAGTCGAGTGTCCGCGTCTCCTCATAGAGGAGAGAAGATCCTACAGCTGATCCTACGCTGGGACTGGAGGATGGAGACGAGAAGAAGCAACGAGACAGAGGGTTTGACCGACACACTGATGAACATGATCAATCAGTGTCCTCTTTAGTGGATCTGAAAGGGTCGAAAACTTCTGGTTTGAAGAGGAGAAACGTTCAAATTTAAGGAGATTATTAATCACAGGTGGAAGAAGGTGACGAAGAAAAAAGAACAGAAGGAAAAAAATTGAATTCTTTCATTTCAAAGACCTAAATTCAGCAGTACTGTCAACCATTATAGTTTATTCTCGATGCTAAGCTGCACACTTATTAGCTAACAGCGGCTACAGTTAGCGGTTACTCTAGGGATATGCTGCCCCCTATTTTTTTTAATTCAACAGGTGGCCGACCTTACATACTGCACCTTTAATTTCAAACGCATGCTGTAATTGGCATTGAGCTATTTTTCTGGTTGGCGGCAAATAACGTCCCAAGGGAGGAAAACCCAAAACCTGTATCGGTCAAACCCCAGAAATAAAGCTGCAAACGTGAGAAAGAGAAAAGATCCAGAAAAGATAGAAATGAACTAAAGATAAGCAGGAGAAGAGGAAGAGGGACAGCTTTGTGTAAACATTGTAGGGAGGGAAAGAGAGACATTACTAGCAGGTAGAGAGCTGGTGTGGCTGCTCGTCCTGTGTCACACCAAACTCAGAGGGAGGAAGAAGCAGTCAGGTAACAGGGGGGAAGCAGAGATCTAAAAGTTCTGTGGGTTTATAAAAAGAGGCTCGGGTTGTGCTGCGTCTTTCCTTTTTCTCCCACAGAGATAACCATCTTTATAAAATTTTTCTCTAAGGACGATGCAGATGTTGGGTGGCGATGGTGGTGGCGGCACCTGCATTGGTGCAGGGAAACCGGTTTCTATTCAGATATCGAAGCGGTACAGCAGAAGGAAAAAGACGATACGTGTGAAGTGAACTAAGCGAACGTCCTTTAGCTCGCTGAGTCAGCCTTGTAATCCTCAGACGAGAGTTTTTCAGCCCGAAGCTCAGGTCCAATATATCCACATTAGGGAGACGACTGGTTCAGGTCTATCAGCGTTCTCCTTCACAAAAACAAACTGCAGCTACGAACAACAAAATCACTGACGAATAATGCGAGAACTGGTCACACTGTCCCTCTGAATGAGTTGGAAAAAAGAAAAAAAAAACAACAACCTGGCGGTGAAAGAAACTGCCACTTAATGAAATTATATCTTCAGAGAGTGTTTGCAAGAATATTAAAATCTTACAATTCCACTCTGACGATATCACCGCATGGTTTTCAGTTATCCGGCAGCTGGTTCAGGTCAGTCAGAGCTGAACAAACAAAAGCAAAAAACAAAAACTGGATTCTACAGCGAGAGTTCAGTGCCAGCAGGCCCGAACTCTATTTTGATCCCATTAAAAATAAAAAATTAAATCCAATCAACAGGCATCTGTAACCATCGGGGACTCCAAATAGCTAAACTGTTTTCAGACAGACAGCTGGAGGCTCAGGTATTCAGGATCAGAGGTTCGCAGCACAGGAAAGGTCCACTACTCCACCTCGTTGGGTCTGTCTGTTTTGTCCTTCTTGATGACGGGCAGAGGGTGAGCCTCGGTGTTGAAGACCCAGTGGTCGAACGGTAGGTGGTCGTCGTCAGAGAACAGCAGGTAGAGATACCTGAAGGAGACACAGAAGGAAAGAGTTTATTTAAACCACAGTAGTCTTAAACTTTTACAGATAAAAACAGATATTGTGATTGAGGGCTCTATCTTCATGTTGGTACCAAACGCAGCACAAGCAGTGCTCCAACATAGTATTTTCATGACCTTGAATTCATCATTCAGGTGCAGGTTTGATTGAAAAAGGCAGCGCTACGCCACTTGCTGGTATTTTGGTCGAAATTCTTATAATAAAAGTCACTGATTCATTCAGCAAGGGCAAACTAAATACTTAGAGGAGATGTGCCAATTATTAAATTGTAAAAAGAATGCTCCACTGATGTAGCAAAGCACTCCTGTGACACTCTGTCACTCTCAATCACGTTGGACAGTTAGAAAAAGAAAGATCAGAATCGATGCAACACATCCAGAGATATTGTCCTGTTTATTCCACACATTCTTTCTCCTCGTCACAACCTGGCGTCTACATTACCCACAATGCAACTTGACCACTGACAGTTCGGCCAGAGATTTGGTTGTGTTATGCTAGTAGCGGCTAATGTATGCGTGAGTCTTTCGCCTGCAGCAGAGGTATGGAACGGGGTAAAGAAGATAATCGTATTTACAGCAACAACGGTGATACGTTTTAATTATTACTTCCAAGAATATTCATTTCTCCATCGGTGGAGTCATTGTTGTCTTGCTCCACTGTATCAGAGCTGGGAGACCTTTAGTATGTCTGTCTCAAGAGTGTGTTTATTCATCCTCAAAATGCTTCAGCGCCTGTCTTCATTTATTTCTAAAGATTTATAAAGATGAGATGATACTTTTTTAGTATCTTGTGGAAGTGAAATGAAGGCAGTTTACTTTTCAAATACTTGAGGTTATGTTGATATTTTGCAATATCTATCAGCAGTCCTGCCAAGTAAATAAAACACATGTGGAACTGAGTGGGAAGGATGGGTGCGGCTCTGACCAGTTCAGGAAAGTCGAAGTGATGAAATTCTGCAGTTCAATGTCATCAGATCTCATTAAACAACCAGAAAATAACATTAAAAACAAGGGAGTGGTAGGAAAGAAGGTAAGTAAATAAAGTGATTTTTAGGGCAGATGCTGGTCGAGCATATTCACTTCAGATTTCATCAAGAAGAGTCAGAAAGCAAATGAGTTCTTTAAGGAGAAAATACAGAAAATGCAGCCGAAGAAAAGCGACAAATGTGTCAGACTAAAACTAATGACTCAGCAGACGAGCTGGTCGTCCACGAAGCTCGCAACCTCCACAACAAGTCCCCGTCCTCCTCCGCCTGCCAACAAAGCACTAGAAAGCAGTGAGTGATTGAAGGCAGGCAGGCAGCAGTGTGAAGTATGGCCGTGTCCTTGGCAGCAGCGGGGAAGATGAATACTGGAAGTGGCTCCGCACGATGCCAAGATCCCTGAGTAACATTAGGAGGATTAGACTTATGGGTTTGCTGCTAAATGGGATTGATATTTTCTGTGTCCAGTGGGCTCCGTCTCTGATATCATGGATGTGATGCGGCTTGACTGATGAGGTAATTATTGTGCTGCTGTCCATGCTGGTGGTCGGTTACACTCTTATTTTTACTCTAGTTGTCTGCGGGAGGCTAATGAGACATTTTCTTTCTGTGCTGCTTCTCCTTAAAACATTTTAACTGCCTCTAAAAATATGCTTCTCTCATTTTGACTCAAAGTTGGATAAAGGGGATTTTTTAACTCTGACGAACAGAAAAAAAACCAACACTTTTATCTGGATGTCACAACCTGGTGGACGTGCAAAAAGAAGCCAGACATCTTACTTTGAGAGTGTGTGTGTGTGTGTGTGTGTGTGTGTGCGTGTGGTGTAATCAGGAGTAGAGGTGACGCTTGTTAAAATTTACTGCCTATAAAAAAGCTGGATTGGATGGCACCTCGCCCCCATCGAGCTCTGTTAGGCTAACCTTGACTTCCTGTCAACAGCTGTCTGGTGTGGTGGAAAAAAAAAATGATAGAAGAAGAAGAGGTGAGGAGGACGTGAACGGGGGAGGAAAAGATGGAGACTGCAGGAGAAGCTATAAAGATTTCAATGGAAGTAAAGGAAACAGAGGGGACGATAAATTTGGAGAAAGAAAGGGAGGATGGACAATATAGAGGCTGTGCTGAGGTCCACTGTTGAACTAGTTTATGGATTAAATACAAGAAACAGCCTTTTTCAAGGAGATGACGCACTTATGTTTCACTATATTTATCACATATGTCTTGCTCTATATCACCTTTGCGCCAGTATCACTCCTAATAATGGCGAAAAAGTCATTTTCTAGGTATTCTCAACGGTATTTTAGAGTTTGCAATTTCCTGGGAAACAGAAAAAAACAAACCGTTGAACCTCTTCTTACAGTCTGGAGCGTATACTAAGATGGTGTCCAACAAATGCTTTCTTGATTTTTATGACGCTGCCATGGATGTATAAAAAGAAGTGCGCTGCCTGAGTGGACTGCTTACGGGGTCCACTTTATAACTCAAAGATTGCTGTGCCAAGATGCCACAGCAACAGAGGCACATGCAGTGGTCGATAGCTCCTTCAAATTTCACGTCATTTTTTTTTTTTTCTCACTTTTTGGCTTTGTTGCTGAAACACACATTGCTTATGACAGAAATACTTTCATCAGCATTGGAAAAGGAAGCACAGGTTTTGGATTAAGAGCAGCGGACCGTCACTGCCCACAGCATCTTTCGACCATCCAACCAGACCAGCTGGACCGCCCCAGGGAGGTAGAGAGTCGCGATAAGAGCCATGCTATTCCAGCTTGGTTTGAGGCTGCTCTTGGCTAATGTTCTCTTGAAGGAAAATGAAATGGACAAATGGGCAAAACAACGTGACATCAGAGACAGACATGTCTCTACTCGACAGATGGACGGTGTTCCAGGCCGACAGAGTGCAGGACTACAGCTGGAAGAAGAGAGGTGGACTCTGTGCGTACGTCATCGAAGATCATGTGAAGATGCCGACCATATTATCATCACCATCGTATCACCAATGTTTACATTTACGAGATTGAATCTAAAAGATGTCCTACGGTATTATTTCCTGGGTTTATGTTTATAAATAACTGTATATTGGACATTTTTTGTGAAGCATGGAGGAGCTACAAATTTTCATTTTGTTTTTCAACCCTGTGTTGTATCATCACCTTGAACCTTGAGAAAACAACTTTATAACTTCTACAAAAACACAACTTTATAATTCTATTCACTGATTTGGGGAAACTGGATCATATCTATAAAAGAAAATATTCACTAGTTTTCCCTCTGATGTTCTCCGGCTTTGGACAGATTGCTTTACTTGTAACTAAGGTACCTGCTAACTGCTGCTAACCAGCAGTCTCCCTATGAACAACTCTGAACCGGGGTCATATGCAGCCTCCAAGATCAGAGGCCAGTTACAGTGTCGAGGTGATTTATGGTGTTTCCTGATGCACAGATACGAGCAGCTTTGTTGCTAAGGTAACTGCTAACTGCTGCTAAATGTAGCTACTGTTAGCTGGTTAGCTTGGTTTGCCATGAAGGTGGCGGCTCATTTTGCTGACAGCCCCAGGGTGCCAGGGGCCAAACCTGGAAAGAAAACCACCTCTGTACTGTATTCCCTGTCGTCAAGGCTAGGAGCTGCCAATCTGGATAGACTGAGGGTGGGGCGCACATTAAGCGCTATTAACTACTGTAAACACCAATCAATATCCACAAACAAGTTCACCACACACACATAGAGTACATGTACACACTTGTTCACACTTGTTAAACTGTAGTTGGGATGTCTTGTCATGCTATTAACAGACTGTTCTCCTGAACACAGTTGGAGAGCCCGCTGAGAGGGAAAGCCCTATTAGCCACCAGGCATCACACTGTGGCTGACAACACATTTAAAGAGCTGTTTGTGGCCACGCACTCACACCCTCACACCCACATTAACACACAGGCGGGTTAAGTAAAAATATCTGCCAACCATTAACAGGAAGTGAGAAGTCGTAACTGCCTGTGGTGTTTTCACACTTTCTGTCCTGCTCTAATATATTTCTACTATTTAAGACATAAGTACAGGCCTCTAGCCAGTTTATAAAGGAAAAGCTTACACAAAGTTGCAGAGTAGAGCAACCTATAGGTGTGTTACAGACACAATGTTTGCTGAAACGTGGGAGATATGCTCTGTTATTTAAAAAATGAGTTCTGCACTCAGAAACATTTGTTTCTTTTTATTTTCATATTATTATCGGTCTCACAGGAGAAATCACTCCAGTTCAGTGTGGGTGGCTTTTACTCAATAACAAGAAGAAAATATGTTCAAGCTGTCTTTGTGCTACAATATGTGATTAACTGTGTCCAGATGGCATTAGTCATTTTACCAGCTGCACCTTCTCACCTCATTTTCATTGTTAACGATCACAGTTTTCTTATCATTGAATGTTTATCGTGATAAAACACTATGTGTGTCTTTTTTACACCTGCTATGTTGTCGTTGGCGTACAGCCTCCTTCTGCTGTTTAATTAACATATTTTTATGTCACATAGATGCTTAATCTTATGTGTACAGTTGGCACAAACATGCATCTTGTCACCTGCATGTAATGGTAGAACATGTGACTGGCAGCACTGTTAAAATTGTTTATTGTATTGCTCTACAAAGCCAGTGGTGGCAAAAAGCTCAGGTAACAAACATTTCACCTTTAATAGACCTGCAGACGTGCAGTATAAATATATTCACCCCTACAGAACCCCATGATCTTGAGCAGTGCTTTTGGTTTTCAGCTCCTCAAAAGGACCACATTTTCACACAAACCAAAATACCACCATTTTTCTATGAATGACAATATTCTGATTTTGATATGGGTCATGTAAACAGCAAATTCTATTCAGCGTACTCTGAACAAGGCCTTATTTTCAAATGTGGCATTTTCCCATTAGGACATATGGGGTGTGCTGATATTATTCAGGTTTAAGGAGCACTTTTGGATATGTATACAACGCATTCTCAATATGCGTCTTAACTGGGTCTTTACCACAGTTTGACACAGACAGCCTCTTGCCTGTTCATCTCTGTGTGTTGCCAAGCCAACAATTTGTAAGGCCCTCTCTTAAACATTATGAAGACCTGGATATCAACAGATAAAAACACAGATTGCAATGCCGACCTTTTCAAGAAGGTTGTTGAAGGGATGAAGAGAGGCTGTGTTCATAATTGGAGAATGAATGGTGGCATGTAGACGAGAATATTAATGGCATATTCAGCCATGACAGCAGCTAGTAGGAATACTGTCTTTTTTGAAAATACAGCAAAAATTGGAATATTTGTGCATGTAAATTTAGTCAATGAAGCAAAGTTTGGGCTTCATAAGATATATAGTTATCAGTCTACATGTTGCCCAAGAAATTATACTGCAGAAAAAGAAGCTTGGGATCATTTACCTACAATTAATAAATCCCCAGTAAATTTCGTATCACTGCTGTCAATTTTAGACAACAAAGTTATTGTCAAACAGTAAAATATCCTGCCTATGTTTCTTACCTTTGTTGCAAGTGTTTGATAAACACATTTAAGGGGTCATTGCAAAAAATGTTTCTACATCAACCGATGTATCAATATAGGAGTTTTTAAATGTTTGTATAATTGGTCGATATCCATTTTCCCCCCCTTAATATCGGCATCGGCCACAAAAATCAAGTATCAGTTGGGCTCTAGATTGCTCTTTCATTTCTTGTCTACTATCTGATAATGGTACATAAATGCCCTCAAAATACTTGAAAAAAGGGGAAAAAATGGAGCAATGTCAGTAAATTTTGAGTTGCAAGTGTCTACAGAAGTTTTTGATGTTTAAAGAGGTAAAATCATCTAGTGTTTTACAAAAAAAAAAGCCCAGATGGGAGAAAAAGCAGAGAATATGTTCATATAAAAATGTGAAGAAGATCTGTTATTTTTATTTCTGCTATCCTTTTAACCATCTCACAACCCCATTAAAAGTATCTTGAAAGGATCATGACGCCAGGCTGGGAGCCACTGATTAAGAGCTGGTCTTCAAAAGTACTCATTATGACCAATAAAACGAAGTGCATCTTGATTAATATACTGATCTGAAGTGTCAGAATGAGTCTGACAAGACACAGAAATTATTTTAGCAGCAACATCTGGTCAGATGTTGGAGAAGGACACCAAAACTTTCAGATAATCTTTTAAAAACTTGTTTTATTCTTCCTTCTGTTATCAATCTCTGACTTATTTCTCCGCTTAATATCATATCCTTCTTGAATTAGAAGGTAATTATGGATGAAAGATTGAAGCATAAAGCTGTAAAAGCCTCTCAGATTCAGTGACGGAGTGTGTGGAGTGAAGTAACCTTGCCAGTGACCTCAGCCACTCTCTGGAGCTTATTCTGAGTGAATGACAACATCATATTTTGTGTTAGAGTGTGTTTGTGTGTGTGTGTGATGAGTGACTGTCAGTTTGGGGAAGCAGGGAACTTGTCCCTCCATAAAGTGCGATGACAGCACAATCATAAGAGGACAGATGTGAAGGGTGTGCGTTTATAGAGAGGCTCAGTTGTGTGTCTTACTTGAGTGTCTCGGCCAAGTAGAAGCTCTGTTGTACGTCGTCGTGGTTGGGAGTGGAAGCGTAGACGTCTCTGATGCCGCTGTAGCCTCCTTCTACTTTACAATGCTGCTCCAGAGCCTAAAGGAGGGAGGGAGAGAAACAGGGAAGACTTCAGTGATTAAACATCACTCAAACCATTTGTGTACATAAAATATCACCAGACTTCATTTAAATTAATTGACCCTCTGTTGGCTTTCGTCCTGACTGGTGTTGTTTGAAAGCTGCCAAATGATTCAAGCTGAAGTCTCACTGAAATAAAATCTTTCAAGCAGTAAGAACAGAAATAAGAACATTTTTGTCCAAATTGCACATCTCTTACTAAACACAATACAACAAAAAGCAATTTTCGTTTTAATTAACAAGCGTTTTACCTGAATAGCCTCCCAGCCCCACTCCCTGTATTTGGGGTCGTGGGTGAACCTCCACATGTACATGTAGGTCTCTATGACCTCAGGACGGAGGATGAAGTATTTCTCGTTCTGGCGGGTGGCGATAGCCTCGACACCGCCATCAAAACGGAACGCCTCTGGACCCAGCTTCAAAGCTAGAGGAGAGAGAAGTTGTATACGTAGATTTAATGACATATCACGCAGTGTATGGAAACACAATTTTCAATCATAGGAAGATGATCTTAAGGGGTATTGAATTGTGACTGATTTTCCTTTAAATTATCTATCGTTATCTATGTGTCAACATTTTGTCATGTTTAAAGGATTAGCTTGCCCAAAAATAAAATTTCAGTCATTATCTCCTCGCCCCCATGTTGATGGCAAGTTGGGGTAAGTTGCGTAGTCCACAAATATTTCTGGAGCATCACAGAAAAATTGCATTGCAGCATTCTCCTAAACAACTGAAGTAGATGGGGACTTTTAAAATGCAAAACAACGACCAAAAAACCCCATAAAATCACTTCATACTAGCGTTAAGGTCTCATTGATTTGAAAAAATGCTGTTTACACCCTTTTAAAGCTAAAATCCTCACTGTAGCTGCTGAGCTAAAATTGTAGCGAGCACTCTGTCTGAAGTGGGTACATGAGCGTGACTGTCCATCTTCTGAAATCAGTTTGGGATCTTGGGGGCTTCCGGACACTTGGATTACACCAGACAAGTTGGATGGAGCATTTTATTTAATTTTTGGTTGTTTGTCACATTTTAAAACTAGTCCCCATCTACTTCAGCTGTCTAGGAGAATGCTGTAACACTGTTTTAATGTGAAGCCCCAGAAATGTTTTGTTGGCATGAGGGTGAGTAGATAATGACTCAATTTTCACTTTTTTACTGAACTTATCCTTTAAGTTATGTATATGGGAGCAGTGCAGAACAGACGTCAAGCCAATGCCCACACAAAGAACTAATTTGCTATTCAACTAGCTGTAATGTTCCTGCAGTGCTGCCTTTATAAATCTTAATGTGACTTGAGGATGGATTAAAATGAAGGAGATAAATAGAATAATTTGATTGTGGATTAAAATAAAAACTGATTAAAATAATACTCTTTTAAATAAGTCCACTTTTCTTTGAATAAATGCTAATTTGAGTTTGCAGCTTAAAAGGATGACAACTGCACTGACAGCATTAACAAAATCGTGACATCCTGCTTTAGGAGAAGATGCTGCTGTCACTAAAAGAAGTATAATATGATTACTTTTTTTAAATAAGCAATATAACAAAGATCAGTGTATTAAAATAAGACACTTCTAAATAAGAATAAACATTTCTAAATAAGTTTGACAGATATTAAAATAAAGTTTTTCCTGACTAAAATTAGAGTCACAGTCAGCTGAAGAAAATACGATCAAACATGAATCATTTTAGTGTTTATTGTCTTTATATGGATATCTACCTGTTCTGGCGTAAGACTCATGACAGGTCCGGGCGATCTCGGCGGCCTGCTCCATCTGGTGGCCCGTCTTGTCGCTGGGCGCTCCATCAGCACCCAGAGCGATCATGCCTCCTGCGAAACAGGTCAGGTGACCCATCTTATGCTCCAGAAGACCCCCCTTCCACTCCGCTATGTAGGTCAGCCCGCTGCTCGACTTCCTCATCAGGTTGGTTTCTATCGCCTGAAAGACAAAAAAAAAAAGGATAAAGCATTGACAGGTTTGATACTCACACCTAAATCCTTCAAGTGATCACGCAGACATGAGAGAAAGCAAAAACACATTTCAAAGAAAAAATAGTCAACTTCTGCACACACTTATCACCTCTGTATGGATTTATTGTCTGTGCTTGTTTTGGGTGAAAACAAGCACTGTAAAAATGTCGGCACCAAATTGAACAAAACAAAACAAGTAGAACCATGTCCAAAAGCTGCTGTGTTGGAGTTTAATCACCAAAAAAAAAAAAATTTAACCACAGTTTACGATTGACTTTACATCACCGAAGAATGATGGACAGTACAATAGGTCAAGTTGGTGTGGGCCAGTCATTACGTTAAGGTCTGTGGCAAACATTTCATCACAGGCTTGTTAATGAATTTACTGAGTAAATGATGTGTGCCGACTGTGCCTGTAGATCGAAGCGAATCAGAAGAGTCTTTGTGTTCGCGTAACTACAGTTTTTAATGTGAAAAAAATATGGTCCTCTCATAAAACACCTGCTTTTAAATTGGAGTTTGGTTTAACAGTCTGTCCACCGAAGGACATCCAAAGTCCCAGGCCAGGTGTGAAGTTGGCAACCTAAAGCATGCATACAATTAAACACTTTAATTCCTGGTATACAGCATGAGTGTTCGTGAGTGAAATGTTGATTGTTTCATCCATTTGTGATATTCAAAAACAAACCAATTCTCTAACTTGGAGCCCTACCAAAACTCTGTGAAGCCTGATATCTCAGTCATCATGTTGCAGTGATTTTCTGTTCCGATTGTAAATTGTTATTATAACTCCCAGCGTTCCGTGTTTTTGGTTTGTTTGTTCTTACTGTTTAATCTTGTTTTTCTTTCTCCTGTGGATTTTGAAATGTGTTCATCTTTTACTTGTTGTACAAGTGAAAACTAATAAATATATTGTTAAAAAAAGGTTTAATCCATAAAGACCATGAAGACTGCTTCCTTCAGCACACCGTCCTTATAAACAGGTGTTGCTCAAACTTCAGTAGAAGATCTCACTGACACGGCTCACAATCACTTAGTAACCATGTAAAAATTGCTGGAAAGAAAAGATAAATCTTGATGGATGGGTAGCACTCAAAGGCAGAAGAAAAGCTTTTAAAGTATTTTAAATGTACTGACCCTTTAACACGGCCCAGATTGTATTAAGTCAGAGTTATCATTTCATTTTTCCTGCTGTGACTCAGATATTCACCCTGTTGCTGCTGTCTCTCTCTCCTCCGGGGCTTCTTCTTGGCAAATAAATCAAGAACGGCTCTAATCCTTGAAGATTGGGAGGGATTATGTGTGTATTATATTAAGTATCCCTGCATGGTAAATTCTGTATTTTAGTCACAGTGTAATATATTTGCTCCTCACTGTGTAACAGAAAAACAATCGCAGCATCAGCTCCCTACAGCTGAGACCTGTTGCTTGTCAACACAACTTAAGTTGACAATTTGTTTAAACAGAGAAAAGCTCTCTGTACGTTCGCTTTGATTCATCTGCTTCCTGTCTTTGTCTTCTTATACAAAAGTGTGTTTAGCTCCATCTGAGCCATCATCTTCCCTTCTGCTCAAACTCACTATCTGGCTCCTGAGGATTAAGGGGAAACTTTGAATATTTAAAAATTTCAGCATGACAGTGGTGGAAGTAAAAGATAGAGAACATTTAATCACTAAATTGCCACTTTAAGCAAAATAAAAATCTGCATTAGCAACACAAAACTTAATTTCTCATCTCAGTTGCCTCAGAAAAAAATATGGTAATAACATAATCATCATTTTAATTATTCCTTTTATTATCTCATGAGCAACACTCGGATGCTTCAAGGTTATTTTTGCGACTGGATTCCTGTAATCCCCCCCCCCCAGGGAGAAATAAATCCAACAGCGGGACCACTTTTCAATATCTAAAGCTGACCTCATGTTTGTTGTCCACTATTATCAAACAGCCACTTATCATGACTCAGAGGGTGTATGAGAGATGCAAAACCCCGTGGAGAAAATCCATGCAGCTCACCATGAGTAAAACAGCATGTTTTTATCCATTCACTGAGAACATCTTCCAATTAGAGGTTACTGGCTGTTTACTGTACATTCAGAGCTTTATAGCGGTTATCCATGTAGTGTAAAAGTTTTCACATATTGATGCTATACAAGGCAACGTTATATTTCACTTTGGGCTGCTCAGCCATTAAACAGAGGAGAGTTTTCAGTGGTAGAAGTGCAACAGATTGGAAATTACAGCCCGTAGAGATCGGTGCTGTGACATGATGGGATTGTTGGGACTGAAAAGGGGATTAACGCCATTCCCAGATGGTGCTTTTAGAGACCTGCAGACAGGTGACAAGTGATGATTTCTGTTTCAGTGGTACAAATACAGCTTTCGGAAGGAAAACAAACAGAGGAAGTTTTGGTAAAATATGCAGTCAATGGACACTGACTCTAAAATCGTGAACCATTTTACATATTCTATAATAAAAGATATATTGTTGTTATTGATAAGTTGACTTTCTATTGCTTCTGACTGACTTTCTAATATACATCAGTTCCATAAAGGACCACTTTGGAAACCCCAAGCTTCAGTATGTGATGAGTTGGGAATGAGACTTTTTTTGCTTGAAAATTAACTCAAACAATATATCGATTATCCATCTGAAACGAGTCAAAGTCACCTTAACCCTCATTGAAAAGATTTCTGCTGTGTGTGTGTGTGTTTGTTGGTGGCAGTGTGTGTGTTACCTGAAGGGCATCATAGTACATCTTCTTTCCTTCCTCATCAGTCCTGTCAGACATGAGCCAGGCCTTCAGCAGGTACTCATAGAAACTGTCACCTAGGCCACCCACAGACACGTGATCTGCAACACACAGATAAACAATGATTATGACACACACACACACGCACACACGTACGCACATGCACAGGCCTCCCACATGTATGCTGCATTAGATTACAACTGTTGGACCACATATAGATCATCCTCACATGTCACAGAGCTGGATGTATGTGTGTAATATAGAGAGAACACACCTGCAGTGTGTGATATACTACAGTAATATGTGTGTGTGTGTGTGTGTGTGTGTGTGTGTGTGTGTGTGTGTGTGTGTGTGTGTGTGTGTGTGTGTTTGTGGTGGTGGGGGGGGTTGCTTTCACAGGTGAGCCTCCAGCCAGTGAAGGCTCATCCATATGCATGTGTCATTAACAGAGTCCAGCCCTGTTTGTGGAGTGCAGAGATTAAATGTCAGCTGTGATCATCTTGAAGTGAAGAGAGGGGAGGCTGGCGGAGAAGACGGTTTGGTTTTGAGCCGATAAGAGTACCCCACCCTCAACGATTGATTCCAGGAGCACGAGCATCACAAAATCAAGAAAGACTACAAATAGAGCATCAGTGATCTGCCAAATAACACTTCAACTGTCTGATTATAGACGTCATGAAAAGTGATGACAAAAGAACATAATCGTAAAGTGAAATCTGACTTAACGCCTCTTATCAACACCTGGTAACATAACAGATTTTTGCATTAACCTACCAGACATGACTTGTATGTATGCACAGTTTAAAAAAAGACACAGGCTAAGTAAGCATCTCTGTGAGGCTGTACTGCTGAGATATTTTTCAGACAACATTAGGCTGCAAACATCCCAAGGTCATAATTTATTCAACAAATCCCATCACCATTGCATAATTTCTTTCTAGATGAAAACCCCTCTCTGACTAAGATGAGCATGAAAGCGTTTTTTTTTTTTCCTGAGTTCTGTTAAAACTCGCTGTTTCTATTCAGCATTCCTAATTGAATATGTCATCATTTGCATAAAATACTTGGATGAAAACACAGTCACTGGCTGTGGTTAAGAGTGTCAGCTAAATGCCAACAATTATAACTGTGGATGTGCTCTCGGTAGTTTTATTCATCAGATAATATAAAGTAAGTAGAGCAGAGGTGCAGGTCCATATTTAACCATCGCAGACACTAACAGCCCTCCAAAAGAAGGCCTGGGTATCAAAAAAAAAACACACCAGACAGGACTGTAATAAACTCTGAAATATATCTAGAGGTGTAAAAATCCAAATAATAAAACTGGATCAAAGGATTTCTAATTTAAAAACACAACTTGGGAATCATAAGAAATATGCCCTGATTTTACGTAGAACTGTGACTGGCCTGAGCAGACATGATACCTTTACAAGCCGAAATGGGCACTAAAGCAGTTAAGCATGAAAACTAATTAAGTTTAATTAATTCAAAACTGAATTGCTCATGAGCTGACAGCGGGGGGAAAGAAGAATCTCAGCAGATTCTTTAAAGAGACTTCTTTTCTGATGATTTCAGTTCGACTTCCACCTCTGCATGTGTCTGTTCTATTGATTCGACACAACAGTCTCGCAATAATAAATCACAAAGAACACGATGCTTCTGTCCTATTTGTATGCAAAATACATTTTCAAACAAAGACAGTTTTTAATCCATTATTGGTGTAATTTGCCTAAACTCTACACTTGCTGGTCGGAGGCTTAAATGAAAACACAGCAGGCTAAAAGGTTCCTGATGTTGTGTTCAGTATCCAGAAACTTGTAACAAGATTTAGATATGCCATCACTGAAAAATGGGGGGAAATATTACTTTATATTGTTACCAGGGATGAGGGAGTACACCATTATCTATCCTGTATCTGTTGAACCAACTAAATTACCTGTATCTGTACTTGGAGTGGGTGGGGCTTAAACTGGAAATGGGTGGTATTTATCATTTCATAGAAAATTATTTACAGAAAAGCCTCAAAATTGAGTTTCAGTTCAATGTTTTTGAGCACATGAGTATTTTTGGCTATCTTGCATAGAGTTTGACAAGGAAAAACTACAATACTCACACTTTCTGAGAATATATATCTTTTTTGTTTAATCTGCACAAAAAAATGGCCATGTGCCAAACATTTTCTTGTCTTGGTAGAGCTCTTCTCGCAGGCTCCACTGGATATGACATGACCTAATCATCTCCTGGCTGTAGCTTCATATTTGCCGTTCAGACAATAAAGTGGTGTGAATTTCTTCATCTGACTCCATGTAAGAAAGAACTTTAAGAACTTGAAAATTTGATATCGAAGCTATGTTGACGTTTGTCCAATTTCTGCTCTCTAGTGGCCACAAATCACTTTAGCAAGCAACTTGGATGGATGGAAAATGGATTTTAATGTCCAGCCCTTCTGCTGCCACTTGTCCATGTCACTTTCATTACATCTACTCAGCTACTGCTCTACTTCGACATGACAACCGGCATTAGGAGAGGCTTTTACTGCTGGATTCCTGTCCTCAACTATACCTGATATGACTTCTGTAACTCCATGTGTTCTCTCTTTTTTCCTGAACACCTCCATTCTCCTCTTCCTCAAAGTCTCACCTCTATCATTATCATCATTACCTGTTCAGCTACACGGTTTGAAGGGTCTGATAATGGATTCAAAATTATACCCTGCTACTGCAGCCCATCAGAAACATGGAGACGTGACCAGACACTTGTGCACACACTGATGTTAAAGATAGGAATCAGGGCTCAGTGAGTATGAAAATACTTGATACTGGTAAAAAGTGGGCTGCAGAAATGTAAAGAGAGTCGACAAGGTTCAAATGGAAAGAGATAAGAAGGTGAGAGAAGAGTTGACATGCCATTAATGCCATTCAGCACCACGTTTCCGACACTGCCTCCACTGATAATATGATGCAAAATAAATCAACGTTGTTTCGCATAACTTGAGCAATTGACATCACGATAAGTCAATTGTCAACAGTCATCACAATGTGCGTACTATGTGATATGGCGAAAGAATTAAGTCTAAGCTTTTTTATCAAAAAGTTGAATACTCTGGCTATTATGGTTTATATTTTAAATTGATTTAAACAGGATCATGTAAATGACTGTTCATATTTTATTTTCTCAGTTGCCAGAGATGAAGACTTCTAAAATAAATAACACTTTATTTATATGAAATGTTTCATACAAAGGAATGCAGTTCAGTCTTCTTTACAAAGAATACATTTAGTAGAAATTATAATGAAGGAAAATTAAAGATAAATAAAACTGAATACCGAAGCAGTTAGAGGAAATAATCTGAATATAAATAACGCAAATTGACAAGAGCATTTTTAAAAATCTTAAGTCTAAATGGTAATAAACTAATAGCTGCATCACCGTCAGGGCTGCAACTAATTATGACTTTGATTACAGATTCCATCTCTGGCAATTTTTTCAAATCATTTTTAATTGTTTTCATCTGTTAAATGTAAGAAAAAAGTGAAGAAATAATTACAAATTCATCAGAAGTCCCAAAGCCCAAACTGATTTATTCAAATTGCTTGTTTTGTCTGACTAAGAGTCTAAAACCAAAATAGATCTATTTTTTATGATAGAAGATGAAGAAAACAAGCAAGAATTCACATTTAAGACGCTGTAAACAGTGAATTTTAGGCATATTTTAAAAGGACAAACTGATTATTAGAATAGTTACTAGTTCATGGGCAGATTCTGAATCTGAGTGGGAGCCAGTGAAGGGATTATAACATCAGATGGATATGTGCATTCCTGGTTTTAGTCAGTATACATTACAGGTGTAGAATAGTTTTCTTTGAAAGGTCAGTATAAAGTGCATCGCAAACTAGACAAGTTGTTATTTGCATGCATTAATGTGTCATCTTGGGAAAGAAATTGTCTAACATTGGTGATAATGCAAATTAATCTTTCTGATATCAGCCTCAAAGTACAGGTACCTGTTAAGTCAAAGATTTCAGTCTGTGAATTTTTTTATTTCAATTCCAATGTATTTAGGTGTGAAATTACCATCTCCATCTTTCTCTGTATCAATTATATTCTTCTGGAGGAAAATATGAGCAAGTCCTGCAAAACTGTGGCAACAAGGCAGAACACATTTGGCCAGATTGATGTTTATAACAGTGAGAGTTATAATAAAACAAGCAAAACTACCAAAAAAAGAAAAAAAAAGAGAAGTCCTTGATTTGAGCCCTGCATCACACCCAAAGTTTACTCCATGTTTAACCAGTAAAAGACAAAAAAGTCAGAGAAGACCAACTGATCTTTACTGCCACTTAAAAAGGATGGTCCACTGTGTTAAAAGCAGCTCTAACAAGTATCCCAAAAAACTAAATCTGCTTTATTGTGAGTACCAACTCAACGACAAGAATACTGTATGTAGTTCTTGGAAGAAAAATGAGAGCAGCACTGTCAGTGTTCAACATTGTTCAACTATGGATGAGGGTCTTATTGGTGATGCTTAGTTAATGTTGTGTAGAGGCTACTATATGTCATCTGTGATACATTAAACTATTTTTGTGTTTACATGTCAGCTTAGGTTACCAACAGTTAGTTTACTAACTACAATAATTGGTGAGTAGTGTTACAAGATTTTCAGGGTTTGATAACCATCTCAGAAAATTTCATAGTTTCATGGTATCATGGTATATGGTATTACAAATTATTATAATCATTATCATTCACAATGACCCTTAATGGAATGAAAACAGAAGGGTTTTATTGTTGAACAAACACATTTATACCATGGTATACCTTGAAATCAATATACCGCAACAACCCTATTGATGAGTTAACCATTTATGACTTACTTGTATTCAGTTTAAATTAGGTATTTCCTTGACACACAAGCACTGTACAAGTGGGAAATGCAGAAGAAAGGCATGACAGAAGAATTTTGATTGGATGTGATAGAGGAGGGAGGATGACTTACGTTGGCCCCACTGGCCACTGTTGGGGTTCAGGTAGTTGGGGTACAGCCCCTGGGGTTTGTCCAGACGATTTAGTACTTTCCGGATATTCATCACCTAAGGATCAAAGAAATAAAACACAATTGCACCAATTAAAGCTCACATTGAAGATATAGTATGTAAAGTGATTATATGTAACAGAAAAGTGACATAATATCTAGGGTTAGGGTTCAGAGTGTAAGTGGAAATCATGCACAAACACAACCATTAAGTGTGGAAAAAGTAATGTTATCTATGCTCATCAAGTGTATTCATTACCTTCTGTGCAAACTCAGGCTTCCCTGAGAGTTTGCTGAGGTGCATGAACTCTAAATGCAGGGTGCCGTACTCCGCCAGGATGCTGCTGCCACCTGATGCCCACGGCCAATTTCTACCGATACCACTGGACAAAGACAAAAAGAGAAGGAGGCAGAGGTTTAACAAACAGAACAATAAAAAGACACATGAAACAGAACTGGTGTGTAATACAAGGAGAAGACTTGAAAATTTGAGCAACACACAGCCACCTTATCTTGTTCTTACTTGTGAGTAATTATCTATAATTCCTACTAATACCCACATGTGCTTTTTGGACAAAACACAAGAATACAGCATGAATCATGTGAGAAAATCCATTCATCATCCACACAGCAAAACCTGCTCCTCTTGATACTAAAGTGACAGCTGACAGACGCGACACATCTTCAAAAAGTCAACATGTAAAACTCTCAGTGACTCAGCAACTAAAACACTCCTGTAATTTACATTTTTATATTTTAGAAAGCCATTAATATTCGTCCTGTTTTGCTTTAGTGACATTTACAAATAGATTCTTAAAATGGATACCGACTGAGAAACATCAGTGACACTAAAACTGAACTTCACACTCCATCTGTCACATTTGTGGGTGTATTCGTTTTGTTTTTTCACACACTTGACTCTGGCAGCACATCTCATCCTTGTTGGTGTCCAACTGTCAGTCAATCAGATCTTCCTGGACCCTGCCCCTCTCAAGTGGTGATGAGGTTGCATCGACTCTTGGGCCATATGTGAGTTACTAACCCTGTCATGCTTGACAAGGACAGAAGACCTAGTGACAGGGCATGTGTGTGTTGGATCATTAGAGCCACTGACAGATCACTTCCAGGCTAAAGAATGATGGCCCTGGTGGTGTCAAGTAACTACTCATGAATACATATTAAGGATTCACTACAGCGTGAAACACACACCAGGGTGTCTACACTACAACTGCATGTAGACACATGGACACATGGACGCAAGCCGCACACACGGGAGGTGTTCAATAAATGAGGAGGAAGGAGGAGGAGATGGAGTGTGATTTGGGAAAAGTGCCACACACACACACACGCACATCTTTTCACAGAGGTGGATGAACATACTAATTATCCCCCCTTCAACTCATCATGCTGCACAAGCCATAATTTGTTTCCCATTACACCACGGATTTAATCAAGTCAACCAAACACAGGATGGACCACAGCAGCACGAGGCAGCGAGCTGAGAGACGCAGATCAGGGTCAGAGAACATAACTGGTGAGTAAAAATCCCATCACAGGAGAGCCTCATTAAACTGGGAGCTGTGTGTTTGTCAGCTTTAGACGGATGCAGCCATTAAATATGGATATTAAAGTCTATGATTACTTGCACAGATGTTTAATTTATTCATAGTCACATGGCTGACATGTCAAGCTGCAACGATTAATAGATTCATCGATAAATTGTCAAATATTGATTTACTCGCCAATTATTTTAAAAATCGATTAATCTCGAGTATCGAGTTATTTTTTAAGGGAAAAAAAGGATAAATTCTCTGGTTCCAGCTTCTTGAATGTGAATATTTTCTCGTTTCTTTACTCCTCTATGACAGTAAACTATAACTAACAATTTCTTTAAGGTTGTGGGCAAAATGGGACTTTTTAAGGAAGTCATCTTGGACTTTTTGTAGACCAAACAACTAATTGATAGATCTAGAAAATAAACAAAAGATTAATCAATAATGAAGATAATAATTAGTTGCAGCCCTACTGCATTAAAACTTTGATTTTGAAGGCCCCTGTGGAAAAAAAGTGGTAGTGTTTCCAATGTCAAAACTACAAAATATAATGTCAAAAATAAAATTATCTGAAGAAAACTCTCCTCCTGTTTCTTATTTATCGGCTAATGTACAAGAAAAGACAGACAGACAGACAGACAGAAAGAAAGAAAGAAAGACTAAATAGAAGTGGTTTATCTTCTCGCTGATAGTCTACCGAGGCTGTTTCATAATCAGTTAAAAACTCCTTGTTGTAGCTTTAAATACAAAATATACGCTGTGTTTCAGTGTTCAGGAGATCATTATTCCTTTATTCCCCAACACCCTCTCTTCTGCCTTCACTTCCTCTCAGTCAACCGTAGACTTTATCTGTATATCCATCTTTTTCAATCCTTTTATAAACCCTGTGATGGACGATAAATCCCTTCTCTTGGCAGGGGGTAGGCGGGGAGGCAGACACACACCTTTCCAGCTCACCCATGTCCACCACAATCCCTCCCAAAGCCCCACTGTGAAAAACACTAAATCCCAGTTAAGGAGAGCAAAACAAAAGACAGCAGGGAAAAGCTGCTGTGTAAACCCGACAGACACAAACCAATGAGGAGCAGACATGGAGTAGAACACTAGAGACAAAAAGATGAGGTTGTGTTTGGAATATCATTAATCTGGCCAGGGTGTCTGGTGAGTTTCAGAAAGATACATTTCAGGCTATGTGAGATCTGTAATGCTGGCTGGAAGTTAATTAGAAAATGGAGAAGTTTTAGAAACCAGAGCTGTCACTGCTGTTTGATCACAGATATTGAAGTAATGGAACTACTTGGGCAAAATAAGACACTGGGAGTTTACTTGAAGCAACAAAACCCTTCTTACAAATGAAAAGTGCAATCTTAAGAAGTGAAATGCATGCCAACAATGGGATGTTTTGCAGAAAACAGTCTTACTTGGTCTGGTATTAGCAGTAGCATAAGGTTGCTAAATGTTACTGTTGTGTAGATGACACTACTGATTTAGTTGGTTGACCTGATTTGTATCGAATGGTACCTGTCCTCAGGATCCGTCATTTCCATGCTTCCCTTTCATTCTGTATGTCAGCAGCAGTGCAATGCATTCTGCGTTGCGTTTAAAGAGACAGTCACATTGGCCGCTCCTTATTTGCAAGAAGTTGAGGTCTAAGCTACTTTATGCAAATCAATTGTGTCCATTGGGACTCGCTGCCTCTGGCAATTCCCAAAAACATTTTAACAACCGCTGTCGATCTAAAATGATGACAGATTCAGCAACTCCACGGCTTATTTCTCACCTCAGATGTTTTCAGTAACACAGTTGTCGGTCCAGTTGACAGTATACGAGTGAAAGCCTTTGTCCAATTAAATGTAGCCTGAGAGCACCTGCCAATCATTGTGCCAACGCCTAGTACATGCTCATCAAGTGTCCAGTGCTTGGAAGTGGCGCGACCCCTTGGGTCCAAAAACAGCCCTGTGTACATGTACCATAAGGATAGATATGCTGTACAGACTGTAAAACCTCTTGAGGTAAATTCGTGATTTGTGACATTCGGTTGTATAAATGTAATTTACTTGACTTTTACAATAAACCTTTAGTTGTAACTTGTGGCCACCGTGGTCGTTCAGCCAAAGATAGGCAGGTTTGCCTAGTCCCTGTGAAGGCAAAACAGTTTGCATATTTATTAGCCTAAAGTTGCGACTATTAAAGTTCAATTAAAATTCAAAGAATTTCTTCAATGTGGAGAAGAGATTGAATAATCAATATTGGATGCGTAGCTGTGTCTACATTAAAAATGTATAATCAAAGGTCAGAATTGGTTTGTCTTCTCGAAATACACCCCACCTTTATCACATGCATGCCCTGTCACTTCACTACACTACTGTTGTTTGCTCTGTTAAACTGAAGAAACCAGTAACAGACAATCAGGAAAACAAAGTATCTCAGTTACCCACTAGTACCTACTTGTATTACTATTTTTGGTTCAAAGCCACAGACAGCAAAATGGAAAATAGATCGGTTTGCAAACTATGTCAAGCAACTGCCTTAAAAGCTCTAACAGCAACATCTGAGAGAAGATGGTTTTGTGTGGGTTTTAAATAAAATTCCTCGATTAGTCTGACTCCTCACTGTAGCTCCTCAAAATAACAGCTTTCAGTGAATAAACTGTGATTGAAATCATGCATTAATGCTGGTACACCCAATAAAAACATTAGATCAGGGAGCTGACGCTGCTCTATTTTGAGTGAAATAAACTTGTTTCAAAGCTAGTGAGGGGCATTCATGTCTGTGTTCTGATGGAAACTCATTGCTGTTTCAGTCACTTCCCGCACTGGGACTGGAAACTGGCTTTCATCCATTGGCATACCGCACAATACAACTGTATTACTCCATCAGATGGGAGTCCACTGTTGTGTTTGACCACTGATGCAGATGTCCTGGTGGCCCAGTTTCAAGAGACATGTTACCAACTAACATTTACATCTACATTCCTTTTCTGACATGGGTCAGGATGTATAAAAACACTGTTTGCTCTAAGGTCTTTACTGTTATATTGTAAAGTACTTTAAAAGTGGTCAAGCTTTGAGCATATATTTACGCCGATGTCTCAACTAGCTTTCATCTGAATTTGCAGACATTATGTACCGATGAAAAGCAATAATATCTACTGAGGTCGTAATGGATGTCTCCTGTTGACTGTTGTTTTGTAATCTGAGTTGGTTTAATTTCCACAACAGTCAGGGGTAAGATGATTCATATTAAAAACAGGCTGAATAAAAAGTCTCACTCTCAGTCATCATGCGCTGATGAGCCTTGCTTTAGACCAAACAGCAGAAATGTTGAAAAACATCAGCAGTTCTCTTTGAAAACGAGATTGGAAATATTAATTAAATGTCACGGTGACCTAGAACTAGAGGACTTTTAAGAGATTATGCTAAGCTTTAGACCAGTGTATCAAAGCTGATATTGAACTTCCATTATAAATCAAGTGTTCATCCACCTCTGATAGGACTGATATGATGCTGTTTGTTTGGCTAATAGTGGAGTCCATGCCTGTGGATTTTAATTAATTTCCTCAGCCCATGTTTTATCCTGTTTCATAACTATTATCATGAAGAGATCAGGCCACTCACAATTCAATGAATGATGGTTTCTGTTAATTATAACCTTTCTTTGAAATATTCTAGGTCATTTTGTAAGTTTAAGAGGACATTTGGGTACTTTTTAAAGCAACAGCAGCCATACATGCGCGACAGACTTTAATTAATGTCACGTTTTTCAATGTAGACTAAGAGAGACTAACATTACATCAGAGATATTGATATAAGTGATCCTCCGCTCCATTAAATACCGCGCATTACTCTGGTGATAGGGTTAGAAAATATGGCACTAACGTAAAATCTTTCTGGTCCTGGGGTAACGTTTAATGTTGGGGCAGCTGATTTTACCGGAGGCTGACAAGTGTGGCATAAAAGTCATATCTAGTTTCATAGCCAGACCTCTCTCATCTGACTCGTTTTCAGTTTATCTAGTCTTGAATATACAATGTGACACCATCACCTTGTCCACAATAGGGAGAGGCTACTGAAGGCTATTGGCTTTTTCCTTCTCCCAACTATCGTTATTATATTGACCTTTAAAATTCCACTATCGGTTGACCTCTAATAGAAATCACATATTTTCTCCACATTATGCTTCCCTACTGTTCAGCCAAGAAACAAAGAACCAGGGGCTCAAAGGGTCCATGTGACAAATATGTATCCAAAGCCTCGACCTTGAAAAAACTAGGTTATTCCACACCGATGCCACTGTGAATTATGAGGGTTTGTATATCCCAGTCCTGTCTTGTCTATCTTGTTTGTCCTTTTTTTTGGGGTGTCCAATCTCCATTTTCAACCTCTCACACCCGTAGCCATTTCCTGGCCAGCTGTGAAATGACAAATCGTAGCCTGCAAGTTTTATACCCTCCAGTCCATTCTGCAGCGCCAACAACAGAGATTTTAATTCTGTGGTGCCAAGCAGTAACCTGGAAAAACAGAAAAGGCATTCCATCTCCATAAATTACCATGTCACACCAGGAAGTGCCCTCTTACACTTCTCTAGTATTATGTTAGAAAGCACTCCTCCAATTCATTTGTTCTCTCTGGTTGGATGAAGCCTATATTTTGGCCCAGGTTTTTGTTCCCTCTGCCAACCCCTTCCCTCCCTTCCTCATCCGTGCCATGACCTCTGTTTTCCTCCTGCCTTTCTTCCTTCAATATCTCTTCCTCTCTGTCTTAAAATCTATTGTACTTCTTTTCCTCCAGGCGAAGAGAAAATGTGAATTGCGATAGATTCACAGTTAGCAACTTAATTAGAGGCCTTAAATCATGGCTGCCTTCCACTGCCTTAGGTAACCGCCAGGGAGAGCTGCACTGAGAGCAAGTGTGTGGATTTGTGTGTGTTTGTTTGCTTTAAAAAATCTCTGTCTGTTGTTGAAAAGAGCTTCAAGGTAGTGAGACAGTGTCACTACCAATACCATGATTGTGTGTCTGCTGTATGTACGTGTGTGCTCATGACTGTTACCTTTGTAAGAACACATATAATGGTTTCTCCCTTTGTCCATTGGGTAGAGATGCCTACAGTCGGTCTAGGGCCCATCACACTAGAGCCCGACTGACATATCTGTTGGCATTAGGGTTGGGCCGATGAACGATGCATATCGCCCATCGTCGATGGCCAACAGCCATACTAATCCCTGACCATTGTAACATCGTGATTTAAAAGGCTTCCCACTAGAGAGCACAATTAAGTAGCATGTCCCCTCAGAGTTGCCACAGGTAAAGAATTGTTGTTGTTTGTGATATGTGGGGAGAGGAAATGAAAAGAAGTATGTTGCTCCTCAGTTCACTGACATTACATCTCATGTCACATTTATTATTTACTTATTAAACCAGCTCAGTTAGGTGAATTCAAGACACTCGGTTGCTAGTCGTCCAACGTTGTTTAATGCATATGAGGCTGAACAAAGCTAAGTTATGGACATGTGGTGCAGAGACGAGGCTGTATATATCACAGGTGTATTGTCAGATATGTGCCAATATAAAAACATTTCTTAAAAAGAGATGCAGAAAAGATACTTTTCATTATTACATTTCCAGTGAGGTTTACAGTTTCAGTGAATTGATGTCGGTTTAGAAAGTTATTGTGAAACCGTAAAATAACCTCCCTCTATTACATATCTTTGTCACAAGTGTTTGATAACCACAATTGAGGGGTCATTGCAAAAAAAATGTATGTATATCAATATAGGTGTTTTTGACTACCTAATATTGGTATCAGCCCCAAAAATTGAGTATCAGTTGGGCTCTGCCACACACCCTATGAATTGATATGACTTGGACCTGGTTCATCTTTATATTTTATGTCAATGATTGGTCTCTTTAACTCATCATGAATTGCTAATAACGCTTTTACTTTACAGCCTGTTCTAATTCCAATCCATAAAGGAGCCGTTTCTTGAGTTAAGTGTCTGTAACACAAAAATGTGTCCAGTAGGAGGCACCCTTGGGCTGAAAGGGAATATAGGCAGGAACCTTCACTAATTAGACAGATGTTGTTTGATGGAGGAGCACATACTGTATTGGTTTTTGATCACACGGCATGGCACAACATGGCATGGCAATGCAAATGTTTGCTCTTTTGGAGATATATGGACACTGATTTTGAATTCTTGCATGTAACTCATTGGAGACAATAAGCAATCAATATTCCATCAGAAGGCAAGAAGAAGTTGGGACTCTTATTTTCACTCGACACAAAGGTAAGCCACACTACAGCGAGAGTGTCAACTATTAGCCTGTCTATGCGGCCTCTAAATAGCTTTAAGTTTAGGCTTAGCCGCTACACTCATGTTAGCCTAACATGACTGAATCTGACTCAGAAGACCAGTCTGGAGTAAGAACATGTATAACCCTATCACAATTGGACTACGATGTATAAAGAACTTTTCAACAGCTTAATGTCCATCGAGAAAATCTAGAAATTGGAGGTCGACTGATGGGTCTATTGTTACTATTGATAACAATTGTTATCGGCTGAACTTGGCTCTGATAGTTGCCGATGGCTGCGCAGCGCCTCCGACGGCCACACGGAGGAGTAAGTCACCATTTTTCATGGAGGATACTCTGAGTAAATCATCATCATTTGAGGGCCGCTTCTGCTGAAAATATCTAAATCCTTTTAAGCTCCCTCTCCTTCTTAATCTTAAGTAAACAAAGTGACACAGATAGGTAACTGCTGTACGTTAACTTTAGATATGCAGCAGCCATACATGCGCAAAAGACTTTAATTAATGTCATGTTTTTCAATGTAGAGTAAGAGAGACTAACATTACATCAGAGATATTATTTTCATTAAGTAATTCTCCACTCCATGAAATACCTTCTACGCATTACTCTGGCGATAGGGTTAGAAAACATGACACTAACGTAAAATCTTTGCGGTCCTGGGGTAACACTAAACGTTGGAGCAGCTGATTTAATCGTAGGCAGACAATTGTGGCATTCAAGTCATATCTAGTCTTGCATAGCCAGACCTCTCTCATCTGACCTATTTTCAGTTTATATAGTCTTGAATAAATAATGCGACACCATCACCTTGTCCACAATAGGGACAGCCAAGCAGGCAGGAAAGGAAATCATTCTTGACAACACATATCTGGTATCTGAAACAAAGTTATGAATGTTTTCCTTAACTTTTGGTGACCACTTGTTGAACAAATCAATTGTTTATAGGACTGGTGCCCCTTCAATTGGTGCACTGGTATCCTGTATGTCTCACTCCCATTAGGAAAGAAAGATGCCATCAAAGTCTGAGTAGAACTTCACTAGATCTCTTGATTTTAATCACGTTATTGTCTATTTTACTACCTCGTCTCCTGCTGCTATACTGACGACACTCAATTCTACTTTTACAGTTCCTGTCTATCCTGTGAGGCACTTAGGGCCTGATTCTACTGCTGCATTTTAAAGTACCTCGAAATGAAAATTACAATCTAGCTGCCTTAAATGCTAAAAAAACTGTCATCATGTCTGTACTTCACTGGATTTAACAAGTACATTTTCTTATCACATGTAGGGAAAAAAGCCTCGATGACAGAGTGGCACTTCACAGGGTCACCCAGTGTGACAACTCAGCTGTACTAATAGAGCCATTCTCAATCTAGACCTATTAATCAAACTCTAAGACCCCAAGAGCTCAGGATTGATTGCCTCAGTCTCAGAGCCTGTAGCTGAAGGAGCAAATTGTCCCAAACTGACCTTTTTTTGAACATTTTCTTCTATGAGATAAGAAAAGAGAGCAGGGGCAAAAGAGTAAGCTTCAACTTTGCAGCGTCATTACGATGTTGGCATTGCTTTTAGCAGCATTTTGTCTGGAAAGCAGATACATTCTTTGAGTTAGTACACTTGAATACAAATAATATACATTTGGAGCCCCTCAGGAAAAGGTTCAAACTTTCCCATCAACTCATTAAAAAGCGCCAAACCTATCTAATAAACACCTGACTGAAATCGACCACTTGTGATTTCAAAACTTTGTAATTTATTTTCAGCAAGTTTTCTGCTAGTATGGCATTTGTAGATCTAATTCCAATTCTTTCAAACCCTTTATTGTGTCAATTAGCAGAAAAGAATAATGTTTTGTGAGTGTGTGTGTGTATCTTTGTGTGTGTGTGGGATACAGGCATCACCATGATGCGTGTAGAGAGGAATGAACAGCTAATTTCAGGGTGGAGTACAGATCCAGGCACCTCAACACAAACCAAACACAAGCCAACACACGCACGCATGCACGCACAAACACACACACACACACACACACACACACACACACACACACACACACACACACACACACACACACACACACACACACACACACACACACACACACACACACACACACACACACATTAAGGCCAGTCAGTATGCAGTGCAGTGGGAGTGATTTGCGAGGGCTTTATCAGTCTGAATGTTAATAGAAGAGCTATGGGACATACTGGCTGCAGCAGATAACGACTGGGTAACTACTGTCTGTGTGTGTTTGTGTGCAAAAGTAAGAGAGGAAGAAAGCAGGGGAAGCAATAAGTTGTATAGTGCTGCTATGCAACTTAATATTGTAAGAAGCCACACATGCATACACAGTATGGCTATATACAGGCAAACTCTTTAGATGTCTGAAGGTAGGATTTTCCATTATTGCTCCACTGTAAACCAATTTGATGTTTTCATTACCTTATTTTATGTATAAAGTGTAAGATTTAGGGGCAGATATAGAATATATTTATAATTGTGTTTTTTATTTGTGTATAATCATCTGATCATGGCCACCGTGGTGGAGGGTGAGACAAGGAGTCAGTTTGTTTCTAACTGCAACCTCAGCGCTTGATGGCACCAGTGATGGAATGTAACTTTCCTTTACTTCAAGTACAATTTTGAGGTAATTGTACTTCTTTTCCCTTACCGTTTTCTGCTACTTTATACTTCCACTACACTATATTTTGGAGGCAAATAATGTATTTTTTACACCACTACATTAATTTGATATATTTACTTTCTAGTTATTTTGTCATTTGCAGTCTGCATCAGAGCCAAAGAAGGGCATTTTTAAATTTTTATTTTTATTTTAACAGCAATCATATTAAAAAGAAGACTGATTCTGATAATGAGAAAAAGCTCAATGTCTGATCGGTTAATTGAAAGGCTGATAATCTGTTGAGCCATAGTATACAGATCATACAAACAGTATACTGTATGTGAATAGATGTATAATTTACTTTTACATGTACTTCTGATACTTTAGTACATTCAATATCAGACACTTTAACACTTTTACTCAAGTACTTATTGTATGGGTGACTCACTTTTACCAAAGTAATATTTTAAAACAATATCTTGACTTTAACTCAAGTATGACTTTTGGATACTTTTTACAACACTGTCTACCACTAAATACTTAATCAAGTGACATATTTGTTATGTATTTATTGCCTGACTTTTCCCTGTCTGGCTTAAAAATAGCATTATTCATCATTATTCAATTATACAAAGGCAACTGACATTACCAAAAAAACATTTCTGAGGCTTTTCCAAAGTAAAACAAATCTACGCAGCTTTTAATTAACTAACATTGGCTGTTTATTCTCTGTTAATGGCCGCTTTTGTTCAGAACGCTCAGAACTTTGTCCAATCCAAAAACTTTAATCCAAACTGCCAAATATTTCTTCACCAACTGTTGTATGTTTGATTATATTCGTACTTTCCACAACTCTATGATCAATGTGAGAGATGAGAAAACCCAAGAATCAAAACGGGAATGTTTTCTCTAATATGGTTCATTTAATAGAATATTTCACCAGCAGAGACATCTCTAGTGTCGCAGATATGTAACCCTTTGTAATTCCTTTACTTGAATTATCAAAGCCAAATTCAGGGACAAATTTCCTTTGTCCATCTGGCTGTGGTGCCACCAGAGTTCGTGGCAGATCAATTAGATGAATCAATCAGATCTTAGCAGCATTTTCCGCTCAGTTAGTGGCAATCAATGGGTTTGTACACAGAGAGAGCGAGAAGGAGGATCCAGGGCCAGCCTCTGATCCTTTCTGAGGTACTGTACCCCTGACTTATCAGACCTCATATGTGGCCGAGTTCAGGCTGTTTCAAGTGTCTCCTGAAGATAAATCAACTGCACATCAAGACAAGATTTCCCACTGATCATCCTGATGAATAATTCTACGAACATTTCTTTTGAACTTCTTTCATGACTAATTCAGAGTGCTTCCACAAACATACATGTTGCTTTATCTCAGTTTGTTACAGATCTTTCATGGACTGGCTAATTAGTGCATGAATTTCTATGAATACATATTTCCAGTTCAGTATTCTGTTCAACATCTCTCGATCCCAACATATTTAAAGAATTCCGAGATCAGTGTAAAGTTTTGTGTAAAATTAAGTTAAGCCGATGTTTGCGTAAAACAGTGTTTGTGTAAGTGTTTGCGTAAGATGAAGAAAATAAAAAACCTATATTTGGCCTGATCTGTTTTTATGACTACTGAAAGAGTAAGTTAACACACCTTGGACCATGTGACATCACTATTGGGTGTGGTCAAAGTGTAAACCAACCGCAATGTCACCTATTGGTTTGGGGACTACCATTTCCAAATCTCGAATTTGACATTATAGCCATCACCATTTTGTTTTTTTAGCCAAAAGTGACCGTGTTTGGATGATAGGGTGGAGCTGGAGAGGATATCCTAATTGGATCTGACTGAGAACCCGAGGACGCGCCATGCGTATAGCGACCCATCAATCACTAGGTAGCCATGCCTCAAAGCATAGTCTGCTTTACCATCCATTTTACTCTAAATGGGACCATAATTTACAAAATGATCATAATGCTGTATTGAAGAAAACTTTAAACTAGAGACTGAGACCATAACACAGAAACTGTTTCCTGAGGTAATAAAACATGTTCGAAGCAAAGTCATTTTCTCAAAAGCTTACATAGACTCAGACTTCTTTGTGCAACCAGTGAAGTCTCCCCCTGCTGGCCATTAGAAATAATGTAGTTTGAAGGCACCTACACATCTGCTTTACTTTTCAGACCCAGAAGCTCCATCCATACTTTATATAGTTCATGTGGAAACTCTGAACCAGAGAGGGCAGCAAAACCATATTTTCAATTTACTACCTACACTTGTTAAATTACTCTTAAAGAGCCAACAGCCAGGGACATTCAAACTTCTTGAAGCAGTTTGTACTCATTTACAAGTAGATTTAGTATTTTCAACTGATGTTACTGTGTACTATGTCCAATGTGTTCATCTTCAATAATAAACTAAAAACATGTGGACACAAAAAATACTCTTTTGTTTACCTTGGGCCTAATATTAATTTTCCAGACAAACGCAAACTTTAATGCAAAGTGACTGATCAAACAAGGTTTATTTGATGTAGAAGCAGCAACACGTTTGAAACTGTGGCCTTGTTTCTTGTGGCTCCTCTTGGGCTTTTCAGGTAGCTGCAGGGTAGAGTGATAAAAAAAAAACTGCAAAGAGGGAAAGAGAACAAGGCCATGGAGTGGAGAGTGGACCAACAACACGATGTCCCGAAACAGAAGAAGATACTAGGTCACTCAAGGCAAGATGGATGGACTGAGGAAGGACGGAGAGGGAGTACAGGAGAGTGGGACATGAAATAAAAGTTTTTTTTTAAATGAAGGAGAGGAAAGAGAGTGAGTAAAAGGGGAGAAATAGGGATGAAGGAGAGATGATAATTGGGCCTCATTTGCAAGTGTGTGTGTGTGTGTGTGTGTGTGTGTGTGTGTCTGTGTTTTTTACAGATTTATCCTGCTTCAATCTGGGTCAAGGTTATGCAGGCAGTCTAACAGCTCTTAAGTACACTGCTTCAAAAGTACTTCACTGGTGTTTCTTCTCAACTGCTCATTCACCTCTATCTCTATAGAACCTGCGCCCAGGAAATAAAGCATATTCACATACTGGGAGACTTTGAAAACACCCTACGATCCTACAGATATTCTATATAGAAAATATTTTGTTTCTGAACTGTGTCTTCTTTGTCTGTGCTACCCTGTATTACTGTTTACTAAGTCAAATTTTTGTATTTTTTTTATTTGGATTTATTTTGATTGTAGGAGACAGGAAGATTGTATAGACAGGAGTGCAGCCTATTTTTCAAAGAAACTAAAGAAGTCATATGAATGGAAATTCTGTCTGTGATAAATGTAGAACTAGGTTTGGATATTGTTTAAATTTGGCAGATTATACTTATGATTATGGGAGGCAATCTCTAGGCACCTCATGATTTGTTTTACCAATTCAAAGGGCTACGAAGTGATTTTAAAATGATTATCAAGCTTCTTCTCAAATCACAAGGCCACTTTCTTACTGTGTGACTACGTGTTACTTAGAAAAAGGTGCAATCTTGGATCCGAGATTAAAAGGCAGGTAAAGAATTTAATTCCATTATCTTTGCTCGTGCGCAGCCTTAGAACACAAACATGACAAACATGTTTATGTCCATTACATTTCACCATCCAACAGCCTGGTCTCACAAAATTGTAAGACTCAATCATAGTATCAAGGATTGGGTTTTAAATTTCCAATTTTTGACTTTCCTGTATTGAGATGTAATCTTTCAAGAGATAACTGCGATGTATAACATAATCGATTTTGTCCCCCAGCCTTACTTATGATCCTCTGTTTAGAACAAGAATCTTAGTGAAAATAGTTCTCTGCATTTAACCCATCTCTGAGGAGCAGTAGGCAGCCAACGCACAATGCCCGGGGATCCAATCCAGATCCAACTCAGCTTCTTTGGTCAAGGGCACTGACAGGAGAATAAACATAATATACATGTTTTGATGGGTGGGGAAATGGGAGGACCTTGAGTAAACCCACACAAGCATGGCGAGAACATGACAACTCTACACAGAAAGTCCCTGCCCCAGCGTGGATTTGACCCCATGACCTTCTTGCTTTGAGGCAACAGCGCTAACTGGTAAGATAAGATTTTTAGCATTTGGCTTGAGCAAGACAGCATGTCAAAATATCCTGAAAGCAAAAAACTACAATGAAGTTAAAATATAGAAAAATATAAACATTTTGTCTGCTTCCTTGCATTCACCTGTGCTGGACTAACGAGTATCAGCTGATTCTGGAGCAGTGAGAGTACTACCTGCGACACTAAAAACAGTCTGATTACCACCCTTGATCATGTTTGACTTCCCTAATTCACATTTTGCTGTATGACTGCTCTCTTTCATGAAGCTTGTAAGCGATTGTTCCAGTCCACTGTACTGTAAACACCATACACATGCATTCATGCATGCGTAACTGCCAATTTGGGCAAAAGTGCAGCGTGGCTAAATTTTGCTCCTCCAAAGTTGTTTCCAGAAATCAGAACATGGAATCGAAAAACATGCATTTACACAAATTACTGGTTCCTTGAGAAAGCCTACCTAACTCTACTTTTGTTGCTATTCTGTCACATGAGGACACGTCACATCAGAGGAGAAAACTTTCAACAAGGAACAGGAGTTTAAGTTCTCTACTCAGGGGCACATTAGCTACTGTGGAGCTGTGTGTATGTGTTATTGTGTAATGTGTGCATGCTAATATGAGTGTGTGTAGGGATGTTGGCAGTAGGTGTATGCGTGCTTCCAAGCTATCATAGCTCAGTCATGCAGGTAAAGTCATCATCACTGGCAATCTGCTCAGGCCTCTAGGGGATCATGCATGCGCACACACATTAATGTACACACACACACACACACACACACACACACACACACACACACACACACACACACACACACACACACACACACACACACACTCCCTGGGGTGTTTCTAACTCCACAGAGGAGGATACGGGGGGCAGAGTCCATTCACCCATACAGACAGAAAGAAAATTAATTTGTCACAGCACGTTTATCGTCAGGACAACCTGCCTTTTAATTAACGGCTGACAAACAGCAGTGTCGAGTCCCTCTCTGGGGAGAGAGAGATAGAAAGAAAATTGAGGAGAAAAAAAAAGTTCCCCTCATCACCTATGATTGACGGAGGAACCCACCGGCCTACAAACGTTCTTCATGCTTTCAGCGTTCTTGGAGACAGATACTGATATTATTACAGGTACTACAGATACTGTGAGCTATTTGAACTGTAATGTGATGGACTGTAATTATCAGTAATTATTATTTTATATTATTGTTTTTGCTTTTTTATTTTGTTGTTTGTGTACATGTTTAATATTTAAGGTATGGTTTAGTTTAGGTCAAGTAAAGATTGCCATCATGGTTAAACACACAGCAGTGACTGTGGAAGGAGCTTGGATACTCACAAAACTGAGAGATCTAGGTTTTCTTCCAAATCTTTTATTTGACTATTTATAGACTAAAAGACTGATTGACATTTATGTACGTAAAAAATATTTAAAAGGAATGATGAAATCATTAGTTTGCAGCACTTTTTGGTTGCACAACTACTCAATTCAGGCCCACTTCTGAATGTTAAAACATTTTCGAGGAGCAGCTTCTTGAATAATGAGGATAAAAACAACAAAAATGTAACAAGACAAAAAGAGATTGGATTTCACCACATGAATCCAAATTTAATGTATTCAGAGCAATATTTCTACACCACAGTTTTTGGATTTTACTGGCAAAGGTTTTTCTCCCACATTACTTTTTCATTTTAAAAATGATGCCAGATCTGTAACTTCTATGCTTTTGTGTTTTATTTTCATTGTTTAGGAAGTGTCATATAAATTAAGCTTTTATTTTTTTGCATTATTATAAAAAACCGATAAACTTTTTTCCCTTTATCTGAGGGAACGTTAGCTAGCTAACAGTGGGAACATGTTGGTCTGTATCATAGATCTTAATAGAACCTAGATAGGATGGTGTTGCTTAGCCTTGCCTCCAATTTTGCCCAGTGGCCACTCCTGGTATTGCAGCGAAGAATGACCCTGTGGTCCAAAAAGCATTTTCCCCAAAGACTGTTATTATAAAAGAGTCGTCTGTAAAAAGTCAACTACGGTTCTTTCTATTATGAGTTTTTCGATCCATGGAGGTTTAATTTTTGCAAAAACTTTAATCGAGCTGAGAGAAGGCTTTAAAAATCTGTGATGTCATCACAATGTAAAGTCAATGGGCGGGGCCAGCGATAGAAACTCTCATGTGCATACTCAGTGGGCTGCATAACCAGGAAGTAAACCAGGAAGCCAATGGCGCATGCGCTAGGCGAGCAATTTTCATTGGTTTGAATGGGAGCTATCTTTGTTTCGATATCTAGTTCTTCTATATAAATCTATGGTCTGTTACTGATGATATGTCGTGATTGGCATCATAATATTAAAACGTAACTGGTCATTAAAATAATTTTAATGTGATGTTTTTTATTTATGTGAAATCTTGAGCACATTTAGATATTATAATAACTACTTTGACAGTGCTACTACTAGGTGGCGCTCTGAAGCTCAGCAGTAGGTTAAGAATGGCCGCTTTAGTTAACCATCAAACTAATTTCCTTTTTCTCAATATATTTCTGCTGATGAAAAGCTCATCAAAGTTTAAAGAGGTCATTTATGCTAATTTTCAGGTTTATACTTTTATATGGGGGTCCTAGTAGAATATGTTTACATACTTTAACACAAAAGTAACATTATTTTTCTCAGAGTAGGGCGAGTCATGCCGAGCAAGGTAGTGTGATCCAAAATAATGCCATTACAGCTGGTAAGCATGGCTGCGGTACACCCATATATATTTTACAATATATATATATATTTACGTAACGCCTGTTACATAATGACAAACTTAAGTTTTATGATGACGTAAAGGCTCAACTCCAAACAAAGCGTTTCAGGCAGTGCAGGAGCAGTGTTTTCTGTGGTAGAGAGTAACTCCCTTTGCCGTGGACTTTGGGCTTTTTCACTTTACAGACCTTTTACATGCATAAAAATGCTACATAACACAATAAAGGAAAGGCAAAAACCCCAAAAGCAAGATATGACCGCTTTAATAAATGCACTCCATAAATAATGTACTGCATGTAATTAATAATGTAATTCTGGACAATGGCAGTACAGTAGCTTTGTCTTTTTCCTAATTGTCTTTTGTCCCTTAAATGCACCTTTTCCAACACCATGGTTTTATAATATAAAGCAGCTTCACTAAAGCTAAACTGCAGTATGTTAATAATAAATGCTTTACATTTTAGTATTCTAGATAAATACCTAATCCCTCATGTGTAAGTACAACCACTAGAAGAAAAGTTCAAATGAAATTGGGCTGAATCCTACCCAACACATCAGCGGTGATTGTTCTGTAACAAAAGAGCAAACTGGCTTTATATCTCTATTATTAACTTACATGTATTTCTGCACGTGTGAGTGCAGCAGTCAAACCCTGAGGCAGCCCCTTGACAGTGTGTCACAGTGTGTTAGTAAAGGCTGACTGTGGCCTACAACCTTGTCAGAGTACTCCCAAACTTTTGGTTTGTCTTTTGAGTGGTAGTTTAGTTTCAGAGCCAGCCGCTGGCATGTAGTCCTGGATAAAAAACCAAACAGCTTCTGTCTGACAAGTCTGCTCTGTCATGTAAAACTAAAACATCTCTGCTCGGTGTGGGAGAACGGAACAGAAAGAGCCTGTGTTCAGCAGACTCACATCAAGCCTCAGACCAAAGAGCTCTTTAAAGTATCAAACCATAAAAACAGACCTGCTGCCTCAAATACCACTAGAGTGGACTGCTGTGAGAGAAAGACTGAATGTGTGTCTATGTGTGTGTGTGTGTTCTACCTCTTGAGGTTAAGCAGAGCCCAGGGGATGCCGGTGGGCGTTTTGAAGGCTGGCAGCAGCTTTTCACCCAGCTCCACCGCCTTCCTACGGAATACCTGAGAAAGAAAGAACGACAGCACCTCATTAGATGACGTTTCTCCTTGTAGAAAGAGGATCACATTTTCTCGGTCAACCTTTCAAAAAGATGCTGCAACCAACAAAGGTAATAAAGTCACTTTTGACAGCAAACATTGTGTATTTTTACACAGCAACAACATTCAGGATCGGACCCATTACTCAGGTATAGCTCGGCTGTTATTCCACCATGTACACAATGATATCCGACAACATAAACCTTAGTTAAACCTAATGAATATGAGTATGGAAAGTTATGGATTTGGGCTACAACTAAAGATTATTTTCTTTAGGGATTAATCTGACAATTACTTTCTCATGTCATTGACTAATGGCTCAATATAATTTCCTGCAGCCAAAAACCTTGAAGATATTACATTTACTATCATAAAGGACAAAGAAAAGTGTCAAATCTTCACATTTAAGAAGCTGGATCCAGCAAACTTTAGGCATTTTTGCTTGAAAAATGACTAAAACAATTGATTTACAGGTTACAAAAATAAGGTTACAAAAATGTTTGTGTGTTGTGCGCTTAATTACAGTTCTTAGAATGCTTAGAATGACAATCAGAATCAGCAGGTCAGACTAAAATAAATCAGAATTGGCCAATTAAATTTCAATCGGTGCATCTTTAAAATAATAACTGACTGTTTTTCTGTCAACTAATCGACGAGGCGACCGACTGATATATTTTTATCAACTGCAGCCATAATTCTGCCTGAATATTTCTATGTCTGTTGTTTTGGAATCTAGAACACAGTATGAGATTTCTGCCACAAGTAGTCTCTAAATCAAAACAACAGACTAGTGTGGGATCATGGGAGTTGCTTTCTTCATTGTTAAACAACCATCATTGCTGATGAAAATCTCTCTACATGACTCAGGCAGAAATGTTCACGGACAAGGTAATATTTTTAAGTTTTGTTCACATTATGTTGAGTTATGTTCACCAATGTCCTTCCTCACCCTTTTTTGGAAGTTAGAGTGACAACTAACCAAATGAAACGCACTGTTACCTTGAGTAGTTGTGGATTTCTCTGGGATTGAACATTGTTGGAAATATGGAAATATTAGATGATTTAGGTACACAACTCAACAAAATATATAAGTTCTAGTAGTTTTAAGCCATATTAAATCAGAAATGTTACATATTGTATCTTGAAAGAAAGTGACAAACAATAAGGAAGAATTTCAGGTCATCTCAAAAGTGACCTAAGGACAAAATGATGGATTTGGCAGCTTTGTGGACAATGTGAGAAAACATGAAATGTAAGCATTCTCTTTAATAGGTCAACTAGTTTTAGAACATTTTTTACTACATCACCAGGAGATGAACTCCAGTTCTGAGGTCAACACTTTCCTCCAGGGCAACATGTACACAAGGACATCTACACAACTACACAACACAAGTTAAAGCTCCCTGAATTTATAGGTCACAATCTTTAAAACACTTCATTAACATTCTGAATATTGTCCATAAAGTGGCTTGATTTCAGATTTAACCTTCAATAGTGATTTTCAAAATCTAACCACTCTTATTGATATGTAAAGCTCCAAGAAGAAGTTTATAGCGTGCACCTGTAGCTAAGCCCTTCCCTCCTTCCTTCCTTTATTCCAGGCTTTCACTCTTTCCTGTCTGTCTCCTTTTGTCCGTGTAATCTTTTGCCAATATCGTTCACTGGCTGCCTTATTGTTGCTTGCAGCCACATTGATGTTTTCCATCTGTAATTTGAGGAAGATTACACAGATTTTTTACCCCATTTAGCTTTTTTGGAAGGTCACTTGGAGTATGTAAGAATGTAGTTATAAGACACCTTCCAGTGAAACTATTCTAATAGGGCTTAAAACTCTGAATAATAATGTAATGAGATGTGAAGTCTGGTGCTGAAGGAGAAGTATCTCTGGCAGAGACAATGAATATTTAAAGTAGGCGCGATGAAAACAATTTAACACTGCTTTAATGCTGCAACACAATGGATTTGGGGCCAGTTCACCTATGAAAATAAACAAGTCTGAAAGAATCAGCCTACATCTGATTAAACATGACTAATTACAGTTGTGGAACTAATTGTGCAGAATTATTGGGATGTGCACATGCAAAGCATCCAGCAGAGTTTCCCCGTCATACATTTAGGGCATTCCTGCACCACTACACAAGCTGACAAGCTCAAGCAACACCCGACAGAAAATGATTAACTTTGGGTGCTCTAATGATCCTCTGCTCACCAGAGGTAACGAAATTTAATCTTAAAGTCAAAAGTAAAAATACAAACTTCTCCTAAACAGCAGTGAGTCAATCCCTCTAAACTGGACTAACATTTAAAGATTTACTTTTTCTCAATGCTTTGGTGTTTTACAGAATAAGATATCACAGGCTCAGCTGGTAACACGAGCATGTGTTGTCAGTGAACTGATGTCAATTCACACAGTTTTGGAGTTTTTTTTAATGTTACCCTCTATCCCACTTTGAGCCTCTACTGATGTGTGCATAGGGCTGGTGTTGCTTTAAATAACTTCATGACTATTCAACTGTAAAACAAGGGCAAAAGAGCAAATATACCTGGATGTAAAACTGGGTGATGACCTCAATAAAACTTGATGACAATGTCCTTTAAAAGTCAGTTTCTGGTGTATGTGTGGCATTACTTCTGGCCTTTGTCTTTAAACCTGAATGAAGTGTTTTTTACCTGTCAAAGAACTCATAATGGGTTTTAACAATGCTTTTATTTGAACGAACACTGTCCATTTTTTATGTTATGATGTTTATGATTTGTGTTTTTCTACTTAACTAGTGAAACTCATGTTATTGGTTTGTTTTGTTTTTTCTCTATCTGAACAGTTTTTCCTTGAATAACTATCTGCTACTAGTGTTGCTGAATTAGATTTTCTGCACTGAGCTTTTATGTTAAAGCATATCTGACTGGACAGCCTTGTGGCAGTTTTAAGCCGAGGGGTTACGATGTCTCCTAGGTGTCTGATTTTGTTGGCTGTAAAAGTGAAGTACTTCCAGATTTGGCTCCTGGCGCAGGTTTAGTCAAGCAGTTAAGATAGAATGGGATTTGGCCCGAGACGTGGTGGACTGTTTGACACTGCTGCCAAGGATTCAGCAGCTTGACCAGAACTGCTGCTGCTGCTGCTGTCCGCTGACAAGAGCGAGAATGACGCCATGTCTGTTTTAGTTTTACTGAAGTCCACATGTATATGGCCTTTTTTATCCCCAAGCCTTTATGTAGAAAGGAAGTGCTCCTTTGGCACTGACTTAGTTCATGAGTAATAGCAAAGATACAACCTGAAATGTTTTGAATTTGGAAAAAACAACGTCAAACCTGTCATGACACAGAAACAGCCTGTCTTTCTAAACAGCCATATAAGTACAAACATTATCAAAGTATTTTTGCAGCATTGAGATTTATGAAAGAGGAGAAAATCTCACTTGTTAAAGGAAGGACATCAAATTACAACCACACGGCAATTAAAAAAAATCTGAGGAGGCATAAAGCGCTGGAATGTGTACACCCAAGAAAGACTTCTGATTCCAGAATATAAATGCAGGAAATCATGCAAAACTTTTCAACACTGTTTTGCTACATTCTCAAAAGACTTTTTGGTCTTCCTTGATTTGGTGCATTTGCAAATCAAACACAGCTCTGATCCGAAATGGCCGACTAACTGAATCTGATCAGGTTGGCAGAAAGCAGCCCTAGTTAATATTCCTATTATAACTACTGTGCGTTAACTCACAAAGGGGGAGAATAAATTCTTGTATTACGTGAATTAATTACCCCAAATGTACAAATGATGAAAATACTGAATTTTAAGTAAGTAAGTAGTAGTTTAGTCTCATAATCAACTCCAAAACGGATTGTTGGATAGTATTGATTCAGTTTTATCATCAAAAGTCAAAGCAAGTAATCAAAAACACACTAAATAAAAGTTAAAAGTTAGGTCAGCAACTCTCCAATCCACTACACTTTCTTCCATCTTGATTTAAAGATGGATATTCTGAACTATTAGTGAATGCAGTCTTCTCTTTTGTTACAATCTGTCCATTATTCTTTCATATCCACACACATACACACAGAGGTGATACAGTAGAATACACTATGTCAGTAAGCTGGCAGCTCTGTTCCCAGAGGACCTACCACTCAGCAGGGTGTGAGAGACCGGGGCAAGGTGGAGAAAAGAATTGTGAAAAGAAGAAGCTCAAGAGGCTACTTGTCAAAACAACATGGTAACTTGACAGCTTTTCCTTCAAAAGTCAGAAGTAAGGAAAGGTTATTGCAAGTTGGACGAGAGAGAGCAGTAAAAGAAATGTTGTATTCATGTGGAAAAAGAATACACTCAAGGATTAACAATCAGAAGATTGTGGGCGAAAAGGAGCAATGTCAAAAAATGTTTCACAGAGATAATATGCAAGTGATGTATTCTGTAGACTCTGGTTAGTAATATTAGGAGTCATCCAATGCTTCTTTTTCTGCACTCTAATGTGTTGCTTTGGCTTAGAATTAATTCTGTTGTCCTGTTCAAATATGAATTTCAGGGCCAACCAAGAAATATACGACTGCAGAAACTCAAGTACAAAAAGGTCTTTTTAATATGTATATCTTTCATTACCGTCAAGCTGCCTAACCCTTTACAAGCATCTTCAGTCATGGTGAAACTGACTGAGGCTCAAAGTCCTTAACTGCATGGGATGAAACTAATGACCCCCTGTGAAATTCAGAACTTTCTCCAATAGATGATGTTGCATTTTCAAAACTTTGGCTTCAAAAAATTACTGTTAGTAAAAACTAGGAATGGTAAGTTGATACATTTTCCATATGCCATACGTTTTCTTTCATAAATTCAACATTTTATATTAATAAGGCATCAAATGATGATATGTATTGTCATGAATGACTCTTCACAGTAAGGAACCCACAGAGAAATATCGCTGGACTCTGCAGTTACCGCATCTTTAAGCCCATTGTCTTGGTTTTACAACCCACAGCTTTACTATTTTGGCTCTCTCTTGCCCCTTTAATTAACCCAGTTTCCATAACCGAGAAAAAAATTAAGATGATGATAAAGTGCACCCAACTGTACTTTACCAAATGGCTGCAAGCACATAGCTTGGACTTGGCAAGATGGATTTGCGAGCTCATGTGATCTCTTCAGATATCTTGCAAGGACAAAAGTCAACACCAACCCTTGTTAAATAACACCTTAGAGTTCATGGATTACTTTGTTGACTTTAATAACGAAATGCTAAAAAATATAAAGGTGAAAATATTGATACTGTCCCTCACACATGCTCAGTTGGTTTTAATATCTTCATCTTCTGAAATTTATATTTGTACTGTATTTCAAAAGAACCCACAATATACTGTATTTTCCAGTCATGATTGCTGTGGCACGGTTGAGTGTGTGTGTGTGTGTGTGTGTGTGTGTGTGTGTGTGTGTGTGTGTGTGTGTGTGTGTGTGCGTGTGTGTGTGTGTGCGTGTGTGTGTGTATGTGTGTTTGGGGGTGCACTGTGGGAGCAGGACTGTGTTGAAACAAGGCGTCAGGTCCCAGTGATTAATGTCTTTAATAATGCCAGGAGCACACTGAGGGGAAGAATAAAAACACTCCCAGGGACGCACAGAAGAATAAATTAAACACACCTCGTGTCCAAGGCCATCAAGCAAACTGCCAACAAGCTTTAATAAGCAACTGAATTATACAATAAGTGAGGAACACACATGAACACACACAGGGCCTGTGGCTGATATCATTTGTAAAGATTAATGTTGATTATTACATTTCACACCTGAGTACTTATGGCACACGTATCCATCAGGAAAGTGAACTACTTTACTTTTGTGTTTCTGTTTGTATGATAACTTTAGTAGCTGGATAAATCTGTAATCAGTTTCTGACAATTTATGAGGTCACTGTTTTTAATGCAAAATGTTCTGAGAGTGGGAAATGTGCATGATTCTTAATGTTAATAGGTAACGTACATCTGAGTGTCTGCCCTGCAATGTTTGTAGCAAGATCACGGAACTACTTTCATGATATGTAAACTGTGACAGCAGGAAAAGCACTGTGGTGTCGGCTTACCTGCTGAGTAACAAGGAAATGATTGATCAAAACACAATCTTATACTGTTAAAGTGCTTCTCTGGCACACTAAGGTGACTTTACCGGGTGGCTTTGAAGGTGTGACGTGTGTGTTATTAAGATAAGAATCACGTGTCCAACTTTTTTTGCAAACAAGGAATGATGTTTGACCAGCAGTGCCACTGCACTCCACATGACTCTTGGTATAATCAAGAGACTATGAAGTTAGTGGTTAGTATGGTTTGGTGAATGGAGCGAGTACAAGAGTACATGGTTGCTTTTGTAATCAATATCTCATCCAGTCCATCCAAGTCTAATGAGCCTGACCACAACATTGCCAAGAAGTTCATGTTTTCTGACAGGAAACATGAACTGAAGTAGAGATATGTATGCCAAAGAGCAAAAGCATTGCCAACTTCTCGGTTCCCATCTTTTGGAAACCAAAATTAAGGAAGGCATGTTTTGTGTGTGGTTAAGTATCTGTCAAGTTCAGAATTGATTTAAATGAGACATGTTTTTCAGATTCTCAATAGTCACTTTTAAATAAGTTTTATTCTTTTTAGAAGAAATAGCATTGTGATCTTCAAAAGTCTACCTTTTAGTGGTTGTTCCTCTCTGACGAATACAATTCTGGGAGAATTACAAAACTGATGAAAATTTGTATTCATCAGATGATTGATGAATTTGTAAAGTTAGCCATACCATTTAAAAGCCAATTTTAGCCTCAAATCTAAGGGCAACATTAACTTTAAAATACCAACCATAGCAGTCATTTTGAATGCCAGATTTGTGAAAGTGGACACATGCAGTAAATTGGAAACAACACAACCCACAAAAAACACTCAAACTAATGGCGATGATTCAGGTCAGAGGATCATCTAAAACACAATCCGATAAACAGGACTGGTAAAAACTCCTGAGATGAGTACTGGAAAGAGAAAGGAGGTAAAAAGAGAAAGAGAGGAATTTGCTGTACCGGAAATTTTCACCATTATGGTCATCTAATCCACAGAATGAGAGTAGAGTGTGTGTTTGTGTGAGATAGAGAAAGAATGAGAAAGGGAGAAAAGGAAAAGACAAACAAAACCATTTCAATGCAGTAACATGCATGCAACTTGTACCAGCAGGGAGTTTGCCTTGTTAAACCCAGTTTTCTTGTGTGTGTAATTATGTGTTTGTATAAACTGAAGACATTTCAGCCAGTTACATCGTCTTTGTGTGGTATTTTAAGGCCACTATTTTGGTTTCGGGTTAACCCTGGACTGAGAATTAGAAGGTTTGGTTTAGGTTCCAAGATATTTCCAGAACAAAGAAAATAAGAGATGGCAGAAACAATTCCAACCACGCAAGACATTCAAGAGAAAGTATCAGACTTTAGTGGCTCAGCATCAAACATCTGTTTCCAGAATAATCACTTGTGTAGAGGGTTCAGTTTCTCCAACACCGGTAGCCTCAATGCTTGATCTCTTTCCATCGATACCTCAAAGTACATGTGAAACCTCTGGCTGGAGTTCAGATAAGTTCTCTAGAGGCTACTGAAAGGCATTGTGGGACATTTACTAGTAAGCCACTACATGAAGAATAAGTAGCCAGAGAGGAAAAGAAGTACATCAGATAAGTCGATACAGCTTTTACACACACATGGCTGATGTATTTCCACAGGGTATGGATTGGTTCTCACCACTGTCAACAATGTGAAGAGGCCAACACTCAATGAGGCATAAAACACAATACAGGTGTTGTTACTGACACTTCCTTTGTCTCTTTGGTCACAACAGAGATTCAAATTCCAGGAAAAGAGAAGAAACAGAAACAAACAGAAAGATGATGTCAGTGACAGCCTCTGTAAATACAAAACATGAATGCTCACAGACAGGTGGCTTCAATTGATCCACTGTCCACCATATAGAAGAACAACAGCTCTGTTTGTATAAAACACAATGCTTGGGATGCATTCAATCTGACAGATCGATCTGGAGAAAGGTTTCTTTACAGAGCAGAAGTTTTATGGAAGCTTGTTAATTTTTTTTCTCAGTCTTTCCAGCAGCTATGGGGTGAAAATACAGTTTTCCTCAACTTAATTACTGAGATGTGTGGACTGAGCAACATTAACAAAAAGGACTGCAGTAGAGCAAACACAAGCAGACTAACAAGTAGTGAGAGTGTAAATGTAGCCCCAATTATCTAAACAAATTAAAATGGATATAAGTTAACATAATACAGTCCTTATTTAAAATATTCTAACTGTACTGGGGTGAAACTAAGGTCTACATAATAAAGACTTAGAACAGGGCCGGAATGCTCATTTATATTTTGTCCTACGTGTGTAATTTCCAAAATACTGGTTTTAATAATTTCACTGAACTGATGTGTTTCAGAACTCTTTTTTAACGTTTGGCAAAACAATCTCAACTCAAGGTCATCTCACTCGCTTGTTCAGGAGCTTTGAACCATATCAAATGCTCCTCATTAGAGCAGCAGAGTTTGCTGAGCTAAAAGTACATGTCCATGATTCAGACCCATGTTGAATTAAAAGTTAAGCTTGACTGTTCTTTTTTTTACTTTGGAGACAGAAGTTGACAAAACAGTCACTTCCTTGCTCGTTTGGTCATAAAAAAAATAAATAAATCTAATAACAGACAAGTAATCGACTACTCAAGACAATTATTGGCAGATTAATCGATAATGTCAACAATAGCTTGTTGCAGTCTTTGTTTTCTCAACTGCTGTTTCCAAGATCAAGAAAAAAACTGTCAACCTCTATCTTTTAAACTTCTGTTGCTTCCCTACTGTGCTCTATTTAAGCAGTGATGCAGCCGTGTTACAATGCCATTATAACTGATGAAAAATGGTCAGATATGCTGAAATAAGGCCAAAGGTGTGAAGTTCCACCTTTCGAGCATGTGTTTGTAAGTTTAAAACAACTTACAGCCCTCACCCTGCCCTCCCCTTCCTTTCCCTACATAATGGCACTGAGCGTAGCTGACAGCTGTCTGGACAAATGTGGGTATAGGCCGCTACAAAGATAAATTAAATCAATTAAAGCTTATATTAGTGTTAAAGTCACGTATAGATAGGTAGACACGTATAGATTGTGTTTAAAGTGAGGCGTAAGCTGTGAGAGGTCCCCACAAGGATTTTAACATTTTAAGTGTATGCTGAATTTTGTGCTGTGTGTATGTGTGTGTGTTCACCCAATCAAGTTTCCAGCTCCAGTTCTTTAACCAGACATGTTGCCAGTGTGTGTGTGTGTTCGTGAAGAGTGTGTATGATTATGTGTTGCGGCCCACAGAGAGTCGCCTGGACAGCTCCCTAACTAAGACGAATCACCCAGCAGGCCTTGTGGGACATGTGGCCCAGATTACAGCTACGTCTGTGGGGACGAAGCGGGCTTAACATGCTGACACCTTTGCCTGCCTTCTCCTCCTCCTGGATGCTGACACACTGCCCTCTTCTCCCCTTCTGCCCTTCATCAGATCGTTTCTCTTCTTTCCCTCTGATTTTCCCGATACCGCCATCATTCCGGGAGACTTCCTTAAACTCTTTCAATTCTCACTTCTATCCATCTATCTCTTCTTTCCTCTTGACCTCATCTTTATTTCTTTCAAGTCCTTTCTTGTCTCTTATTTATCTATTTATCTGTTACTTCCTTAACTGGCACACACACAGAAGTGTAAAATCTATTTATAAAGATGCTATGTGCAAACACACAGCCAACTAATGAATAACTGAATGTGTTCTTTTTTATTATTAAGCTACCAGTTTGTCAGATGTTTTTATAAAACACCTTAGGAATCCACAGTTGATTAAAACAGTCTTGGAAAAATGTAACACCTGGAGGGATGCTTTGCATGATCAACCTGAGCAGATTGTAGTTGCAGGAATTTTCCCAAACCCCAAAACAAACAAACAAAAAGAATATTCATACAAAAGTACCCCTCAATCATCACTAAAGAGCCAACAGAAGCATCAACCTGTGGTCAGATGTGTGTAGCACTCAACAAATAACAGTACACAGGGATGGCAGTTGGAACTGTATAAAAATAAAGTAGCAGCTAGGTTGCATCCCTGTCTCAGGCTCTCTGCAGCTGCAAGTCTGTATGTCTGTTTGATTGAGGGCGGGGCTGAGCTACACAGAGCAGAGCAGAGAGCAAACACCAGACAGGATTACAAGTGTATTTCGGCTGAATCAACACAAAATCTGGAGGGCTGTACAGAGGTGTGGGTGTTTATTTGTGATTTAGTAGCTCATTTTTGCCCAGTTCATCAATATTGTTGTGACTAAAGACTCCTGCCTGTTTCTTGAACATTCTCTACTAAATTTTTCAGTGCCATACAACATCTACTGGCTTTACAAGGAGTGGCAGCGCTAGAAGTATCTGTCAGGCATTAACTTTACATTTATATTGTTGCTTCATAACCTCATTTATGATTCCACACATGTCATATTGCATGTTCTGAGACAAATATGTAAAAGGCACTCAAGGACAACTCAAGAAATTAAAGAGGGCCCAGAAGTGTGACATTTATCTTCACGAATGAATGAATCAATGCAGGCAAAACTGAATGATGAGCGCAGACTGAACGAGGAAAGAGTAAGCCTGGGTACGATTCGGTGTCAGCTGAATGAGGCCTGTTAGCTGCTTGCTGCCCTGACAGCTGTATTGGAGAGGCTCTCACACACACACACAGACACACACAGACACACACACACAGACACACAGACACACACAACACTTGGAGGACAGCTTTCAGTGGTTAAGAAGCCTGCTGTTGTGTGAATGGTTGCTCTTGTGCTCCTCTCCACTCTCTGTCAGAGTCTCTCTCAATCTCTCTCTGAGTTTAATAAGTTGCTTCAGGGAGGGAAAACATGGGATGAAGGGAGGCAGAAAAACAAACACTGGATGAGGAGGTGAATTAGTAATAATTAAAGAGAGGAGAGGAGAGGAGAGGAGAGGAGAGGAGAGGAGAGGAGAGGAGGGAGAGGAGAGGAGAGGCGAGGAATTGAGAGGAAATGAGGGGTGAAGAAAGGGAAAAGTAAAGGAAAACAGGAGAGGAAAGGAAAGAAAAAAAAGGGGAGGGAGGGAAAAAAGCAAACAAGAAAGGGAGAGGAGATTCTAGGAGAGGAAAGGAAAGGAAAGGAAACATGAAGAGAGAAAGGGAGAGACAGGAATGAAAGGGGAGAAGGACACAGTAGACACAATAATGATTTACATGTCTGATATGCAAAAAGAGAAACTCAGCACAAAATGAAAGAACAATACATGAATGTAACTTAATGTAACACAGTAGCTTCTTTACATAGTCTGTCCAGCAGCACCTGCAGACTCTGAGCTCATAACTCTGACTTACAGCAGGAGGAAGCACTGCTGGCATTCACTTAGGTGTAAAATGCAAATATGTCCAACCAGGATATGAAAACATTTCCCGGCAGAACGCCTCAGGGGAGAATACACACACCCAAGGTAAGACATGGTTTTACATGGAAGTGACATACAAATTAATAGTATGGAAATGCAGATAAAACTGAACCTCAGCAGGTTTTCTCTGCATTCACCCCAACAGCACATTTTTCCAGGGTCACGGTGGAGTTAAAAAGGAGATCCTCCCAAGAATACTTATTACTGTCCAAAATAATTAAACTCTGACTTCAGCACAACTCCTAGAGAGCTGCTGCAGGTGAAGCTGTTTGAATGTAAATGAGATGGATGGAAAAGAAAAGAGAGATCAACTCCTGAGTGAATTTGGTGTTTCGGCAGGGGCCACCTGTCAGCTGTGATAAAACACAAAAGGACACGAAAAACACTCACCAATCATTTATGGGGTTCGCTGTTCGCTAAGGATGTGATGGAGTGAGAGGGAGGATGACAGAAAGACCTCAAGTCCTCATTTATAAAGTGACACGTGTCTATGGTACCACTACAGCAAGTATGAACAACACACACGCCTATAGTCACTATAGAAATCTGGCTTTTTCTCACACACCTGTTCACATATTTCAACATCTACTGCACTAATGTTGGCTTTTGGAGTTGGAACTGTTTTGATGAGCGAGTATTTAAGTCATTTCAAGAAAAAACCCACATATTTGTGATTTCCTGCTCCTACATTGTGAGAAATTGCCTTTTTTCGCAGTTTTGAGTCATTCTAAAATGTATATATTTGGGTTTTGTACGGCTGGTCGGGCAAAACAACATATAACAAATCATCACCTTTGGCTCTGGGAGATCATGACTGGCAGTGTTCGCTGTTTTCTGACATTTTGAGGCTTTGGTTCTCAGCAGGGTAACAAGCTAAATAATTCACATTGAGCTCCTGTCTTGACAATTGCAGGACCTTTTCTGCAGTAATAAATGTAACAAGTGAGCTGCTCTGGACAAAGGTTGATGCAACTCTGTGTGGAAACAACAACAACAGTTACTGCATGGTGACTTATCTACTGACATAATTGGGCCAGACATGAAACCTGGACGAGCTGTAGGATCTGACAGCAGACTGGTCTTTACTAGATATTTAAGACTTTTGAGCTGGTGCCCCTCATATTCAGTTGCAGGCTCCTGCCTAGTTTTACCTCAGTTCCTATTTATAAACTAATTAAACTCACCACATCCTTCTTCACTTGCAGTCTACGCCGTTCTTATCTGTCTCTTGGTTTCCATTTCTCAAGAGTTTCTATTTTTCTGATTAATTTGTGCAGCAAAACCACAAACTGCAGCCTGAACAACTTACCAGAGTGTTCATATCATTCTGTCTGCAGTCTGAATTTGTCAAGACACATAAAATGCATCCGCTACATCCTATGTAAATCAGCAGGCCTTGACTTTAGATCCAAAATTTGATTGTTATCTTGATAAATTAAACAAATCTTTGACATTAGAGCTTAATGGCAAGCCTGAGGTTACATCCACAGCAAAAAAAAAATATTTTTTTGTGCACGGATGAACAGTTGGGCTGGACATTTCTGGGCAGATCTGCTGTATGTACTATAGCATATAGCGGCACAGGCTTGTACTGACCTTGTGTGGAAAAGGCCGTGCAACACACATTTTATTGGAGCCTGGTAGTAATAATGCAATTCTACAAGGCCTGTAATAACACAGTACTTGATGGTATCGCATAATTCAAGGCGCCGGTAAAAACAATGGCAAGTATTTTTTTTTTTCAGACAAAACCATAGTTGCATCATCTATTCAATTTCTACCCATTTTACAACTATTCGAATATTTCGAAAATCATGACACATCCCTATAAAAACAGCCTCATAATCAGAGTAAAATTTTGGCAATAAATGTTTCTGCAAACCACTGATAGCTTCACTTCTGTACGTGTCATAGGCTACGTTCCATATTTACATGTTCACGTCACATTACATGCTTATAACATTAATAGTGGGAGGAGATGGTGAGGATTTGGAAGTGAGGAACCACTGGATATTTTTAAGGAGACCTCAGGACAAGCATTGTTTGTGGCAACCAAAACAGGTATTTTAAGTCAAAACGTGATGTTTTTCTTTCCCTTACCAAGTGGTTTTTGTGCGTAAAGCTGAACAGAGCACAGTGTTGTCACAACATTACATATCAGAGTTACAGTATTCTGGCGATAAAACAAAATATTTTTCATTAAAGTCCAAATTTCACAGTGTGTTTCTGTTGGAATAATTTCACAAACCTTGCCCCTGCTTAATGCATCCCATTCTTATGCATCTAATATAATTCATGAGTAAACTTTCTCATTACACAACTTAAATAGCTTATATGTTGCAGCGGAGATGAGACAAGAGTTTAGAAGTACATCCAACAAGATAACCAGCGTTAGAAGTTCAAGCCAATACACATCGACTTTGCTTCCATTGTCCCACAAGGCAGCAAAATGTCAAGATAATGTCAATCAAACTGTGACAAACTTTGCGATCTCCTGTTGGTTCAGTGCTGGAAATCCTTTTAGAGTTTGACAGACACTTGACAAGAGAGGAAGAAACGCTTTCTAAGACAGGAAAACGCTTTGGCTTTATCCTTCATCTCAATATTAGCAACCCCAGCCTCCCTCTCGTATTTGCATACCAATGCACACACACGTGCATGTACACGCAATGAGAATAAACTCCTGATAATATTCCCTCTCCTCTCTCATAGCACTGTCGGTGCTGACTTGGCATACTTTTGACAGTCAGCTCTTTTGACCATGCTGCTATGGAAATGAAGAAGACCAGGGAAAGTGAATTTACATAGAAAATTGCCATCTCGGTAGGAAAGTTACAGGGGAGGAGTGAACGCTAAGATGGGCTGAGGGGATAGAAACTGCAATGTGAGCAACAAGAAGCGACTTGAGTTTAATGCTCTGCGACAATATGTGTCTATTTCGTCAGAATAAAGATCAGTACACCTAATATCAGATTATATATATAAGGAATTGACATTAGTGGAACCATTTCGGATACACTGTGCGTTTCAGCTTATAGTTAAAGCTTCTAACACTAAATAATTATGCATTTTGATATTTGAGACAAAGCCACAGGACTTTGCATGATCTGTAGCAGCAACTACACTTCATAACCTATTGTGAGGGTGCCATTAAGCATCTACTCTGGTGGGAGAATCTGTTCACACTGAATATCTCTTATCCACACTGTGTCTTGATCCAGCTGAGACAGACTGCAGTTCACACCTGACATTTAGATGCATCTCAAGTGCCTACTTGTGATTGGATTCTTGCTTCCCTGCTCACATTTGAATTTATCTGTGGGGAAAAATGCAACTGCTGACAAACAGAAAACTACATGTGCTCTCTGGCCAAGATGCTTGACAGGAGGACTGCAGTGGTAATTTGCATACTGGATAAAACTACAATGGTAAACACTTTTCATAAAATTAATTCTGACATAAAATGGATGAACTGGAAAACATGTCTTCATCTTGGCCTGTCACAATTATTGCATACTCTTCTGACCCTGATCATTTTGCACAATCGTTGATTTCCACAATCAAGGGAATTTTAAGCCAATTTGAAATTCTTCTCCACAGTTTGAGTCATCTCATTGTGCCCTTTTCTTCTGCAATGGTTTAATGGCACGTGATTGGACAATTGGCACCCCAACTGTTTATCTTGTTGTGCTCAACTTGTAATGTTTGCATAATGGCAGTGGATGAAAACGCACAAAAATTGACATTTTCCCTTGCTGAGTTTCAGTAAATTCAGTTGGAATTTGCGCTACACATGAATCAAACCCTGGTTAATGTTGGAAATCTTGCAAAAATGTGAATTAGGTGAATTCCCATCAGCTTGGTCGTGGCAAGAAAAGATAAAAAGCCTGAGTCTGATGTCAGGAAGAACATGGGAAAAAAGTGCTTGGCTTTCCATATCTTAATGCCATTTGTCAGGTTCTTTAGTTTCAGCTCATATGAGACCATATTTGTTTCCTTCCAAAGCAAGATGATGCCTAGTTGCAATGTTAACCACAACAGCACTGTTGTGTAGCGTAAAATGAACAGGCAGAGGTCAATTCAATTGTAACCCCAATTATCTGTGTGGCAATTAATTGTCAACTAAAATTTCATGATTGTGACCTTCATGTCAAATTTGTCTACAGAGCAGAAAAAGAACCAGAGAAAAACATATGCTGGGATAAGATCAATAACCAATAGTGTGATTGATCAGAAGCTACATTAGCCATGAAAACATAATTATCCGACAGTAACAAACAGGAGGCACATAATTACCATATTACTAGTTGGTTGACCAACACCTCAATCCTGGATTGAATGAAATACACTGCAGTTTGCCAGAAAACAACTGGCTGATACAATGAGAAGGCTATTTACAGGAAACCAACTCCATTTAGGTCTGCGCATTCTCTTCAGCAGCCACGCTGGGAATTATCAGGAAGGGTAGTGGGACAAATACAGCCCAGAGCGAATGAACTGAACTAACAATGATAAATATTTCAGAGGAATATACTTCTTGAAACAACAGACTAAAAGTAGAAATGAAAAAGAGAATCTGAGTGAACAAGTGTACGGTGGAGAGGGAGTAAAGTGGAGTGCCATTCAAGTGTCCCAGTGGACAGTCAGTGTTGTCAGAGAACAAGCCTGAGCTGGAGCCCTGGAAGGCTTTCATCTGAAGGAAAATGTCAAATATTCACTCAAACAGTTCAGCAAGACCAAAGACCGTAAAGAACCTGATCTGACTCCCCCCGGCAAAGCTAACACGGACCAAACTGGTGTCACAGCTGAACCAGCAACAGCGCTGCTTCCACTTCGTCCTGTACCATTTTTGGGTCTGTCAAACACACTGGAGGCAGCCTGTGAAGAACAGGAGTAAAGAGAATATGTGACCTGGGCTGACACAGGTCTAATCAGTTTTATGACAAATCAGTAACAGACCTAATTTTTAAAAAGGCAAGAAATTAATCAAAACTGATGAAATGAACTCAGACGTGTTGAATTGGGGTCTAAATGTCACTAGCAAATGTCAGTCATAGCAAATGTCTGAGGCTGAGACCATCTTGTTAAAGGTCTATGATAAAAATTAGACTATCAAGCCTGAGGGCTGCCATCTTGACAGTTTGATTGATAAAAAGTGGATATGTTTACGTGATCTCTGCACTGGCTTTTCCAAACGATCATAAATAACCATAACAACTGTCAAAAACAGCTCTCCTGTGTCTTATTTGTGCTTTGAGTCTGTTAATTTCCCATGCATCTACTAAAATAAGATAAACCCTACAAAAATTAAAACATTCGGATTGCTGTTTGCTAGAAAGAAGATATCACCAGGTGATTTTTGCCTTCTTTTCGCGGCATACCCAAATATCTTCAAAACATTTCCCAACAACAAAAACAAGCAGGCTTATAGAGGGATGTCTTACAAGTGACAGATTGAGTCTAGAGAGATCAGTTTTTGTTTAGAAGGTTGGTAAATTTAGACAAAAGGCGACAAAATCAATATGGCTTGAAGAATTTGAGGTCTCTCCCTTCAGGCTGTTTTGAAAAGAAAATAGCTCTGAGGTGTTTACTTTAGATTGTCAACACGACTGTGTTGTGCAAACAGGATGTATTCTTTGTGTGTTATAAGTGAAAGAGATTTTGTCACAGCTACGAATCTTTGTCACTTCAACTTGCTGATAGGGCTGGCAGCATCCCAACATGCAAGTCAAATGCAACAACAGCATCCCAAACATAACACCTGAGTGGGTACAATAGAGAGAAGTGGCACATTCTGAATATAACTGTAAGTCTACAAATGTTTTATCTTGTATTGTAAGTGAATCCATTTCTATCCAGTATCTGTTCATTGTTACTCCTATTATAAACAACATAAACATGACAACTAGTCAGTGGTAACTACTTTAAATGGTTTAAAAACTTAATGTTGAGCATTTTGTGAGGATTGTTCTCCATCGATACAAATTAAGTAGTAAACTAATATTTCTTTACATGTAAAACATGCTTTTATTAAACTGAAATACACAATGTTTTACTTTAACTTATCATTCTGACGTAAATACTGATGTAATGACTGTGGAAAAATGAATTACGGCCCAAAGGAAGCATGTCTGCCATTGTGCAAAAAAACGGAAGAGGAAGAGGCATTGTTTTCCCCGGTCACTATCCCCAGGTAATGCCTCCTTATTAATACTTTGTAATACAACCGAGTGCCCGTCATAGCACTGAGATCAGGGTCAAATTCAAGGTGATGATTGTTTTTTGCTTTGGACAGTAGCCAGGCTGCTAATGTTGCCTCTCCGCATTAAATTATCAAAATTTCACTGGTTGAATGGCCTCCAAGTTTGGGAGGTTCTAGGCATACTAAAGTCTGTCCAGGGCTTTATCGGGCAGTACAATTTGGATTCTGTTACAGCAAGACCTAACACACGCATGGAAGGGGTCTCTCTAAAGAAGTCGGGAAGTGATGGCATGAGTCTGGAGTTCCTCAGGTGGAAGAGAGAAGAAGAAAGAAATTCTGTGGCTTGATTCAAACAACAGGGTCAAGTCAATGATAATGTCCAGGCTGTAGACCTCCAAAGACAGAAGGATGGAGCAGTCGTCAGTAGATCAACTCTCTGGCCCCAAATGGTCCAAAGTTTGGTGCTAGAACTCGAACAGATTCAGTTCCATGTTGGTGGAAAAGGGTTACTTGGCGTACAGTCTTGAATGCGACAACCGCGAGTTCTGCTTCCCCGTGCTGGGTTTGAGCATGTTGGATGTCATCTAGTTTTTTATGTCATGAAGACAGTTGATGAGTGATTGTGTTTTTTTTTTTGTATTGTTGTGGTAAACAAAAAACAGAGGAGCTGTTAGGAAGAGAAGCAGTCAGACAGGCAAGCTGAGTAGAGAACAAAGACCTTTAAGGCAGTGTGTAGCACAAGTGTTAAACAAAGCTACCTGTCAAACTGCTGTCTGCAAGAAAAAAAACCCTCAGATCTCCACAGCTAGACTGCACACACATACTGAGACACATACACTAACTTTTCCTTCTCTTTCAAAGCTAGGTTAGACATGATAGAAAGACAGGCCTGCAGTTTTAGCCCTTAAAAGCACCAATCTAACATCAAAAAGACATCAGAGGGGACTGCAGATACACAGATCTAGAGATATACACAGACAGAGGCCTGGTAACAAAGCCTGGGAGATAGCTGATGTAATTGGACTGTAAGTCTCATAGAGCAGTGAGCTGCCTGCTGAGGAGTTCGGAGGCACGCAGCCGACGCTTAGTATTAATATTGAGCAGGGAGCCGCAGGGCATGGCGCACTTTCACCCACAAAAATTTGCACTCTTTTTGTCTCCCGGCGCAGATAAGACAATATGGACACAGTCGGGTTGGAGCCAAAGCTGACCTGAGGAACTCTGCGTCTGGCGCTACAACTGAGGTCAGACAGGGATGTGCACGGCTGAATTAATTAATAATAATTTTACTTTTTACTGCTGCATAATGTGGTATAAATAAAAAAAATAAAAACCATCTGTTGACTCTAATGCTTTACTGTCAACAAATTACAAACAACCAAAAACAAAAAATCAATTAGTCTGTCTGACAATACTTGACTCTGAGCCCCAGACCCATTCTGTCCTACAGCAGACATCCATCTTTAAAAAAAGGTCACAAAGATATTAAAGCAATAAACGTTACTTCCTGGAGAAAGATAGATGATTGTTGAATCTCATCTCCATGTCATCAACTGTTGACATTTTGGGTTGGCAGCTCGTGTCAGACGCCAACCCAAAGCGTCAACTATCTTTCTCAAGCAAGTTACATGTTGTTGCTTTAAGTTAGTAAACTTAGTTCTTTTGCACCTAATATATATTAAAATACTAAATTTAAAAAAGCAATAAGTAATGTCTTTATACAGGTGGGATCTGTAGTTTTAAGAAAACACTACAGTGTGGTGTAGTTTGTAGTCGTAAATGTTTAGTTTTTTCGTAGTTTAAAGTTTTTTGAATTGATTTTCTGTTAAATGCCTGAAAAAAGATATGTGGTCACCACAGGCTTAAGATATTTACACGTTTGTTCTACAACATAAAATTCATCATCTTACGTGTCTTAATAATGGCGGTTGCTGACAAGTGCCTAATGAGACTACAGAAGTTGTAAATGTCATCACAGAACACGGAGACTCATCTACTCACTAGTCCGTCTTTACAGGCCGACTTCAGTTACAAACTATCCTAATACTATAACTTTACAACTTGTAGATTAATTTAAAGAAAACGTGTATAGTTAATGTGTTGTAAGACACTTAGTGGTGTTGACCAAGTCACGCGACCACAGTGTAGTCTGTTTATAGCCCAACAATAGATTTTTACTTCTAGCGATTTCATTTAGGCTTCGAAAATCACAAAAGTGGTGTTCATCTGTGAAGATTATCTTACCGAACAAAATGTGGAAGCATAATAAACTTGTGTTTGCCACAGAGCTTTTTTTTTGGTGATATTCCAAAATCCAATTAAAAAATCTCATAGGCTTTTTGTGGAGGGAACCAGGGAGATGCTAACTTCCGGGTTAGCCCAAAAAAATGTTAGCGCTATACCACTCTATTTAACCAGGAGTAAACAGTGCGTTTGTTGGGGACTGTTTTCAGGGGTGGACTAATACGCATTTGGAGCTCTAATGAGTATTCACAACAACAGGACGGTGCATGTGGGATTGACTAAAATGACTACAGGGTATGTGTGTCCATGCTAATGATGTGGCTCATTGATGTGTTTTTAAAATAGTTTTTTGACAACAATGGAGCTCTATGGCCCAGATGAATAAAATATTTGTTGGCAGGATCAATTCCCTGTCTGTCTTGTTCTTTCTGTGGTATTTGCTGATGATAAGAAGAATATATTATAATACCAGATCTATCCTTGAAATCTGGAATGCTATGCTAAGCA